>NC_040083.1:37594769-37900144 GCF_003369695.1 Bos indicus x Bos taurus
TGAAAGATTTTCTTAACAAGGTGACCTAAAGCAAAACAGATTAATTAAAGGGCTTAATAATTGTTCTATGCCACCAAGAAGGAAGCCTAGGTAAATAATGAAGCCATGTAAGCTAATTCAAGCCACGATCTCAAACTGGAAATGTGTAGCCAAATTAGCACCATCTCAATGATGCACCATGTGCTTTGACTTTGGAGACAGGGACGTTCTGGAACTTTAATGACTGTTGAACCTCTGTGAAGTTCCATTTCATCACCTGTAGAATGGATACAATTAGAAAAACCCGCAACAGAGGGTTACTGTGTGGACCAAAAGAGACAGTGCACTACCAGTGACAGCGTTCAATAAACTATAAAAGGCATTATACCAATATCAGCTACTATTGATTTTATTTACCTCATCTACCTTGATATGCTGCTCTCAAGGAAAAATGGCAGTCATCTTGAACACAAGAGAAAATCAGGGTGGCATAGTCAATTCTGACTCTATACAGGCACACTACTTCCATGAGCATCAGACAGAAAGGGAGGGAGAGAGAGAAAGAGGTAGAGAGAAGTTGAGAATGAACATGTGCAAGCTTCCTAAGCTTCCTTGAAAATCACAGGAGGAGCCAGAGGAGCAGTGGAGAAGTCAGCCAAAAACTTCCTACCGCTCATCACAACCACAGCAGGAGCAGTGCAGATTCTGCCATGTGGGCTCAAGGATGTTATAATCAAAGGAGACAAATCCACAAAGCCTTTAACATCCACTATTAATTAAGCAAGCTAATATCCATCTGTCAGTCTATCAAGGGTTAATTAAATGTCTCTCTGTGCCCAGCACTGTGCTTGAAAGAATGCTGTGTGGGCTCCAGTGGAGGCAGGAAGGTGAGGGGAAGGACTGAGAGGCTCCAGGGCAGCAACCCTCCCTTCCCAGCCCCCTGCCTATAGCCCTTGTGTTCCCTCCAACAACATCTAATGCTAACCTCTGTGGTTCCTGCAGCCTCAGCCAAAGCTGCTTCTTAGCATCTATTAAGGATGCTCTTCTTTTCTCCAAATAAATGATAAAGATACAAGACAACAAATTTTAAGATACACTTAAAAGTTGTTTAATGTAAGGGTTTGCAAATTTTTAATTTTCTTCCAATTCTTGATAAATATATGAGAAAATGAGGACAGACCTGACGAAAAGGCCTACATAACACTCAAGGAGAGATAAGCACAATGAAAAACAACTCACAAGGACATTCGATGCCCACAAAGAAATTAGGTTTCCTTTCTCCCTCCCTCCTGCCCCAAGAAAAAGCTTCTGAGTGCCAGGTCAGCCCAGGAATGGCTGAAAGAAAAACTGAAAGAATATTCTATTGAAAAAAAATTGTAGAAAAAGAAATCTCTTATGTTCCTTCATATACTACTCTATAATTTCACAGATCCACTACACCCAGTGTGGGAGAAGACGACAGAGAGATGCACGCAATCTCATGGTGAAAACAGTCAGCTTCAGATAAGGAATGGTCAAGAAACCGTCTCTTTTACCTAGAAAGGGAAGAAGTATTGATTTGCATGTGAAAAACGGCTCAGATCCCAAGATGGCTACCAACACTCTGTGGAAGGGTGGGACAGAGAGATGGGGTAGCCCCAGGCTGACTGGCTTCCTGCTAAGAGACCTCAAGAGGCCTCTCTAGTTAATTTAGAGCTTTACAGCTTTACACATCATGTTCGGTGAATGTGGACAAAGAACACAGACCTAGAGAGTAGCCCTTTAGATAAAAAATGATGGAACTTATTTAAGTGCCTTTTCCACTGCTTGCAGTTAATAGTCTCATTAAACTATAGTTTCATTACCCTGTGTCAGTATCTATGGATTTCATTATGACTATGGCAACTAATTACTGTTTTCTACATGAAGGAATTGAAAATCCTGCCTCTTATGCTTTACAAGATGTTGGAATGTCAAATTCTCTTTGCTGTTGTGTGTCTGCTGACACATTCCATTTATATTTCTCTACTGTATCCACAGTGCTTGACTGTAATACCAATGTTAAAATATGGGATTAGTGTCACTACTTAATTTTCTTAACAAGCTATCAGACAATAATGCACGCCCTAATCTTTTTAAAAAAGGAGTATTAAATTGCTGAAAAGCTTAAAATTTCCTGAGAAATAATTCTGTGAAAAGCTGAGCAAGTGTTTCATATAGAAACACATCTTACCTATGCTTTTAAAAAATGTAACCAGATAAGTGGTTCTTAGAATGCAAGACTTGATTTCCCTCAGTATGTGTGGTCCGTGAAGTTGTCAAGTATCAAAGGTCCCATGTTAACAGCCCTTCCTGCACCTGCCCCTCCTGCAGTAGATTGGCTGACTGGTCCCTGGTCCCATGATGCACTTCAGGGGACGGGGTGGGGATAAGACGGCCAAGTAGGAAATACAACATGACAAGTACTTCATGGGGGTTCTGATGAATCTGCTTTAGTGATAAACACCAAACTCCTGTAACCAAGATGCAGATTTTTCCTGAATTTTTCTAAGTCAGGATTATTTTGCAGTTTTACAAAGCTAAATAAAAAGTTCAGGCAAAATTCTCCTTTCCACATTTTTGAGAGAGAAGAAGATAGCCAAGGCTGTTGAACAAGAAATCTCCTGGAAATCAGGGCTCCACAGAGGGTGACTGCTAACACTCACATCAATACATTTAAGGCCTCAGCAGCAACATTGCTTCAGAGTTATTTCAGGGGCTCTTCAGGCCCTTAGGAGCAAGCACTGTCTATTTGTAAAATAAATAAGGCATCCCATATAACCTATGTCCTAACATTTTTCAAATGCCTTTGGATGCTTCCAGGAAATTTGAAATAATGTTTGTTTGTTTTTTAACCCAACCAGATTAAAGGATAAAGGACAAGACATCAGAGTCTGGAGAAATGCTATACTTAAAGGCAGAGATATTGTTCTGAGTCACTGGGAATTGACTCTACTTTCTATCCCCAGATGACAGTGTGGCTTTGTTGATCATGAGTCTGATTCAAGAGCCAGGTGCGTGCACATTTTTCCTTAAATGGAAAGGCCCAGACTGTTAGGAGTAAATCCTTCCAGAATGGAAATGTAAACCCCTTACATAGAGCAACTATGTGGTAGCAAACCACAGTTCTGCTTCGATACAGCAGCAGCCAGTCACATGCAGATGTTGCCACAACGGGGCAGCCCACTAACGGTGTGCCGGAGAGGTGCCACATCGAGGCACTTGGCCTTTCTCTGCCTGCATGGTCTCCCCCTTCTGATGAGTTTCTGTACCCTTGACTGAATTAAAATTAGAATATGCAATGGAGGCATCTGTTATCTCTTCCCGCAAATTCAAAACTCCCCCTGAAACACTTGAATTAGCATCAGAAATGGGTCTGGAGTCTCTGCAGCTGGTGCCTGAGCGGGGACTGGCACAAAGACCCTTACCAAGTGACTAGACTCTGAAAAGGGACTGGAAAATGGAGGGATAGAAGGGTAAGGTAAAGATGGCTCCATGGAGGCAGAAGAGCCTCTGCCTGGGACCATGAAGTCACTATGGGGAGCTTGTGGGGCGAGTGTTAGTGGAATTTTCCTCTATGTCCCACAACCAGGCCCAGCAGAAGGTATGATGTCCCTCCAACAGACTCCCTGCTGCTGCTGCTGCTAAGTCGCTTCAGTCATGTCCAACTCTGTGTGACCCCATAGACGGCAGCCCACCAGGCTCCCCCATCCCTGGGATTCTCCAGGCAGGAACACTGGAGTGGGTTGCCATTTCCTTCTCCGAACAGACTCCCTAGGTCTCCCTAACTACACCAGGTATGATGGAAAGACAATGGAAACCCAGGGCATGAGACTGTGCTCCAGAGACTCTGAAGCACTTCTACTGACTGGAAGCCCGAAGGAGAAGAGCTCATGATCACTGACCTTGCCCTTCCCCAGGAAATGTCTACAGAAATAGCAGCAGGAAATTAAAATGAGGGTTATTAATAAAATACAGAAGTTTGAAGTGGGATATGTTTAATTTTCTTGATAAAATTAAGAAAAACACTATATTCACTGGTTTTACCTAATAAAGTGAACAAGGGAAAAATTGGTTCCAACTGTAAATATTCTAAAATGTCTGTGTTAAGTATTTCTTCTCCCAGGCAATCTGGCCTTAACTTTCTGTCATCCAGGATACATGGATGGAGAGCTCAACAAAACACTACTACTGATAAAGGGTGAGGGATTTCTTCTTGAAATGTATGTCTGATTTAGAAAGATTGAACACACTCACCCCTAAATCACTATACTATTTGTTTGTTTTTTTAAACCCGTGCTAAGAATTTTTTACATCAGACTTTTGCTTTGGTCAGAATGCTTTCTACTATTCAATAACAGTACAAATTCAGAAGGATGTTCAAAAACAACTTACATTGAAAAACCATATACAAATATCAGATTATTATGCACAAGTCTAAGAAGAGTTTGTTATTTGGTCATGACAAACTTACTAACTGAACAGAAAGGGGGTTAGCAATACCTCAACTGTTACAGAAAAAACAACAATCACCAAACACTGTCAGTTAACCACAAAGACATGCAGATCAGGGTGACGAAGAGGGTTTATGGAAATGTAAACATTCAGATCATTAGTTAGATGAGTGTTAGTGTTAGTTGCTCAGTCATGTCCAACTCTTTGCGACCCCATGGACAACAGCCCAACAGGTTCCTCTATCCGTGGGATTCTCCAGCCAAGAATACTATAGTGGGTTGCCATTTCCTTCTCCAAGATCAGCATTAACTACAATAAATTCTGGTTCTCTTTCTTAAAAGCATGAGAGGGACAGAGTCAAGCCATACTTAAGGAGGGAAAAGAAAAGACCAAAAGGTGATGGATTCATATCATGGGTTGAATCAAGAGACAACCAGATGATTGAGAACCAGTCACAAGTGAGAGTCTGGTTTCCTTTCACTCTGGCCTTCCAATGCCAGCTCCAATGCAGTTGACACATCAACTTAGCAAACTCAAACTTTTCTCTTTTAGAACCAGCACAAGTGTTACCTCCTCTGTGAATGCCACCTGACTGCCCCAGATAGAATTAGTGACTTCCTTCCAAGGACTCTCAAAACATTTTACTCGTATCTTTATTTAGCCTATCTTCTTAGGGAATAGAGCACAGCAGCTAAGAGCCTTGCTTCTGCATCAGAGTGCTTGGTTTTGACTCTGCATGGTCACAGTGTGACAGAAGCACCAAGAAGAAAATTACAGTCAACTGGTACCTGCTGGATCTGTAAAAGGCTAGAATCCATGATGATGTCCAAAAGCATCAGTGGGAATTTACAGTGGGAGTGTGTTTGAGGTCTCTCTGTATCAATCCATAATCAATCCATAATCCTGAAACACTGCAGACCCTTTTTATATTTAATGAATTCATATAAAAGTGTTCCTGATTTCTTAATATTTTTTTTATCATTTGGTGTTTTCTCAATGACCAATACTGAAAGTACAATATGCTATGCAATATTTTAGGGTTTAGAATTTAGGGGCCTTGATCACCCAATGCTCTACATACTGGCAAGGTGAGAACTGTTTCTGCACAGCAAGGAAGGTATTATCGTTAGTGATGACAGATATTCTCACCCCATTACCACCCAAAGGTTAGTTACACAAGCATGGATTAACCAGAAGGGCTGCCTTGCTCCAAGTCCTTCACCAAATCCTGGGCAATGCAGGTGTCCCCTCCTGTCCTGAGCCACGCACAGTGATGGCAGGGAAGGAGTTAGTTAGTGAAGCTTTCCTGGGCTGCTCACCTGAAGACACAAGCAGGGAAAGAAGTCAGCAAGTGTTGAGCAAGGATTCAAGTTCTACAACAAAGATGAATGCTACATAGAATAGAACATGAAGGTGAGCTAAAGAGACAAGAGAACCTTTCGGAGTGGGAGGGGCCGAAACAGAAGCCAACATAACCACTACTTTCCCACGTCCACCCCAAGAATATTGCCTTGAAAAAAGGTGCTCACGTAAAATCTCTAACACATGCTTGATAAAAGATGCTCAATAAATACTACCTCTCTTTTGTCCACTAAGCTCATTCCCTAGCATTAGAGAGCTATTTCAACAAATTTATACCAAGAAGCTTCTATGGATTGCTGAGTACTAATTTAAAAGATAAAACACTGGTTAAATCTACTAAATATAATGATCTAGCTAAAATAATAGAAAAGGTGGAAAAAATATACCAAACAGTAGGAAAAAAAAATTGACCACTAAGATGTTTTCTCTACTCAAATTCTTCCTCTCTTTTTGAATAGGTGTCTATCTCCACATTAGAAGCCACAACTTAGTAAATGATAAAGGAAATAAATTTCTCAAATGTCTTTGACAGGAGAGGGTATTAAGACAAAAACGATGTACCTTGTAAAAGACTGTATTAGAGGCGCCTTGCTTTTTACAACTTATTAATACATAAAGTACAAGGAATTCTGGAGCTCCAATACTGCATACATGGAACAAACACTATAATCTAATATGAAGGTTTATTGAAGTAATTTGCTTGAAAAAAAATTAGTGCATGCCATCTTTCTCAGCTCTGCTGCCTTTCGTTATTCAGGCGTCTCTTCCACTGACATCTGTCTAGTTAACTCAGGTGTGAGGAGACAGTCAGTGACTGTACTTTGTAGGAAGTATAAAATTTGTGAGTAGTTCATTGTTTGCTTTGAATAAGAAATGCTTCCAAAGCTCCCAGTTTCAAAACCATTTTTACCATTTATTGTGTTCTCTGTCTTTTCCTTACAAACATCTATTCAATATGCATGTGAGTGGGTTAGGAATACATCCAATGGAACCTTCAGAAATAGAGCCCAGAAAGAGGCCACAGTGGATCATGGCAAAGGATGGTCAAGTATCACAACACTACTGACATTACCACATGTGCACATACACAAGCACACATGAGTAAAACCTCATACTTGCAAGAAAGCAGGTACCAATCAAAAAATATATGTTTGACAAAAATACTGAAAACTCTACACTAAAATTTAGGTTAAAATAACAGGGACCAGAGATGGGGGTGGGGGTAGGGGGCTAGCGGTGCACATACTATAACATGCTCCTTTCTACTTCAAGAATCTGAAAGCTGGACTCCTTGGTGGTCCATTTGTTAAGAACCCACCTGTGGATGCAGCGGACAAGGGTTCAACCCCTGGTCCAGGAAGATTCCACGTGCCCCAGAGCAACTAGGCCCGGATGCACAAGTACTGAGCTCACACGCTATAGCTACTGAAGCCCACGTACCTTCGAGTCTACGCATCAATGAAGATCCAGTACAGCCATAAGTAAATAATAATAAAGGATTTGAAAGCTACCTATTTTCCCCAATACTATCATTCTAACCACAGAGTATGTTTATTGTCCAATGGAAAAGTGCATTATAATAAATCAGATGAAATTTTTGTACCATTATCCAGAGTGATTTTATACCCAAAGATCAACAACACTGAATAAGCTAGTGTATTTAAAATAATTTATGGCATTAAAGGAGAAGTAGAATGCACTTTAAAATGGTCCTTTTGAATGCAAAAAGCAAATAATGGAAGATGCAAAAAAAAAAAAGTAAAACTGGAGTACTGAAGTAACTGTAGTTTTATACTTCATTTCACCTAAATTGGTCAAGCATCCTCTACTCTCAGCAACGCCTGTGATGGGTTGCCAAGTTAGCCTGGACTTCATCTCACGAGTTTTTTCACTGCTATGATTCAGCAGTTGCCTGTTACTACCAAACAATCCCAGCATGGTCGAGAACACAGACAAACTACACTTCTGACTCTGAGGAGTGTATCCCCTGGCATTCACAACTTACACAAAGAGAGATACTTGAGTGAAGTTCAATTTTTTTACGCTTGAAAAAGGAAAGAACATTTAATGCAATAAGGGTAATTACAATGCTCTTAACCAAAGTTCCCAGAGTCTATGGATTCCCTCGAGTTAGTTGTCAAACATTTTTGGGAGGAATCCATACCTGGAGTCTAATTAAGAATAATGGATAAGTATTAGCTACCAGGAATGTATTTCAGAAATCCAGTGTTCACAGTGCTTCCACCTAGAGAATTTTGCAAAGGCAATTTATGAACACTAAAATATTTTCCTCATAGAGAAAGCCCACCACATGTAATGCTGTAAATTATATGATTTCCCCCCCACCCTTTACAAAGTATACCAAGTTCTGAAGTGATCTATAGGGAAGAGTAGTTTCTAAATCATCTCAAAGTCAAATATTTTCCCTTTCATCATCATTTATGAAACACATTAGTAACATAAACCTGACTGAATCAAACACATCAGAGTTAAGAGGAATGAGGTCCTGATTAAACACCTGGATCTCTGTAACAGCAACTTCAATATAATCATCAGTAACCACAGAGCTCTGGAATATTAAAAAGGGAATATATGATCCCAAGCAAAGGTTCAAATGAACACCTCTAGTGCCACTTGAGGTTTGGGGTGTGGAATTCAACAAACAGTAGACTACGGGCTGAAAACATATGTACATTCCAGCACCTGTCGCTCATTAACTGAATATTTGGGCAAAAAACTGAACCTCTCTAACTTGGGCTTCCTATCCTTGAAGTGAGGATAGCATTACTCATGTGGCCAGTTCACAAAGGAATGGAGCAGCAACAGCAGCAGTGGAAGTAATAAAAAAGAGAAAGCAGTAATACAACTTTCATTTTCTTAGGGCTTACAGTGTGAGGTGAACTGAAAACCACACGATAAGGTGGGCACGCCATTGCAGACAAGGAAGCCGAGGCTCAGCGAGAAGAACGCACACACGGCTGTACACGTGCTCCTGGCAGAATGTAAGTGTGAACGGCAACAACTCTGACTCCAGAGGCTGTGACCTGGTTCACATCTCAAAATGTATCCTCATGAGTCGTCTGATGAGGTAATGTTAGTGACTGCACCGTAAATGGCAAAGTGCCAGTAACGCAATGTGTTATTAGCTTAATTTTTTAAAGTTGCTAAAGTGGGTTTTCTGCTGAGTACATGTACTATTCTTAGCAAGAGCGCATCAACTCAAGAAATTAAGGAAAAAACACGAATGAATATGTAACTTGAGGCCTACGACAATGGAAAAGAACTTTAAATTAGACGTGACAGTTTGTGATGTCATTTTCTACACTTGCACATTCACATGCATCCACACCAAGACCCAACCCACAAACATCAAGTATTTCTCAAGACACGAGAAGAAGCTGCTGCAATCAAAAAGCCGAGAGATGTGTTGTATAGGGGTCATGGCTCCCCAGTCCATGGTAGTGACCTGGCAGGCTGCTCATCGGAGGTAATTAGAGACACGGGACAAGCATGTGAGGCTGCAAATGGTCTATGGCCAAGCTTCCTGGGACCTTCAGCACATGAGTGAAACTGAGGGTCAATAGGATGCTTCAGCCTCTTCATTGAAAGCCACAGACAATGATGGTGATCAGAAAAGCTAACCAAGGCATAGCAACCATCTCTGCACTGTCTGAATTATTCTAAGCCTTTGAAACAGAGGAAAGAGTCCATTCACCAAGGACAGGTAAACTGAATTACAGTTGAATTCACATGTTAGTTTGTTGCAAACATTCTTTTCCTAGAAACAGGTTCAATCCTGAGTGAAATGGAAAAGGCAGAAAATGCTGATGTGTGTACTTCTCTTCTCCTTTTCTGAGCTTGTCCTTACTTCTCCTGGTGCCTCTGTGCTGCCTCTAGCTTATCCCATCTCAGGCAGCATGTCCTTAAATGTTTGGGACCACCCTCTCCCTCCCCTTACTGTGTTACTGCTCTTTGTTTTCTTCTAGAAGAGAGGAAATAAACCCCCAAGACCAGAGTGTACAGGTGTCTGGATTAAACACTGCAGGATCTCAGGAGATGTTTTCACATCAGTGTCTTCTCAGAAATGCTCTCACCCTCATTCTGGATATGTGCAGTGCATAATCTGTACAACCATACTCAGCAGCCCTGTATACAGACCCCAAACCAGAACAGTCACAAAGAGTTTTATCCATTCATCTGTTCATTCACTCATTCAACTCATAAATATGTGCTGCATCTAGCATGTGCCAGACACTAATGGGTCTTGGACAACTACTAGTAAATAATAATGTATAATCCCTGTCCTCAAGAGATGTACGCTCTAGACACATCATCAATGAGTAACATTACAGAGTAGAGCATGCTAGACTTGGGGGATATACAGGAGGGGATTCACATGCAGTCTTGGCATCAGCAAAGGGAGAGCAGGTCTTACCACGTTTGGGTTGATCTTATGTCGGAAGCACGTGATGTTCACGACATATGGCCAATCATCAGGCTCCATCAGCACCCCAGCAGCGTGAGCACATGTGACGTGGAAGGAGGCCGGGCAACGCCCATAGGAACACTGGATGCAAGCTCCAGAGACCTTCTTAACCCGGTGTCTGCAGAACATGCATTTCTGGAGGATTAAAACAAAGAAGACTGTCAATTCAAACTCTTAACTCAGCGAATTTCCACATTTCACAGCATAACAACTTTTAGAGAGGAAGAACACTGATGATATCAGCAAGGCCTGATCTCCAGGGGCCCTAGTGGTGAGATTGACTGTGGCAATACGAGCCACATACCTTCAAGGAGACATGCCAATATGGCCACATCCTACAAGACATATGCTGAAACACTCCTTGCGGTTAGGAAAGCCAAGCCCTTCTGCACATGCTTCTCCATGCTTAGAGCTGAGGGAAAGGCCCCCTGGTTGCTCCTGTAAGTCATCCATGAACACTGAAGCTATTTCTCTTTTACCGCCTGCATGGCGGGCTTTTCTGTACATCAAACAGGCACATATTCTCCTAAATTAGATGAGGTCTTCAAAAATACCCAAATGGCACACAGATGGGCTAAGGTTTCTATTTACAAGGAAATGTAAAGTGTTAAATGGGCCAATGTGGAAACTATGGCTCAAGTGTTTAATAATCCAAATCTGAACCCTTCATTACTGAAACAAAAATATGCCTCCCAAAGTGAGAAAACTGAAAATCACCCCAAAGGGCATAATTTTGTTGAGTATCTATAGCTGACTATGCCTGAGAAAGAAAGAATGGAAATAAAAACAGCAATAATAATTACCGCAATCTGAAAATTAAATTGCATACAATTAGCCCTAAACGTTATCAGTACATTTGTTATGAGAGATGGAATAAAATCAAATAGCTTCACTAAATGCAAGATTTGTGAACTAATACTTGACAATTAGGAAAAAAGAGTTGTAGAACAATGTAGGATCAGGTTCAGAAACCAAAAGAAACAGAATGATCAAAAAGCTCAACTTTTCTTTTATAGGTACGTTTTCCTTCCTGAGACAAAAAAAGATACTTGCGCTCAATGCCCTTAGAGGACTGTAACATTTTATCACCGACTTGCACCAAACCGTGTGCGGTAAACTTCTAACTCTTCTTCGCCCTCACATCTGATCAGCACCTTCAGTCTTATAGATTCTGCACCTTAATCTTATTCTGATTTCACTCTACTCATCTACACCAACTGCCACGATCTTGGTCCATGGTGTCTTGCCCAGTGTAATAATGGCCTCCAACTGGATCTCTTCTTTTATTTCATGTCATTTTGATTCATCTTCCCAAAGAACTAAAATAAGACCCATTATAATGTGAATAAAAGCATTATTTAACATCTTGATATCTCTTTGGCAAATTCTTGGTATTAGGTTCAGTATATTCCTGGTAATTCTTAGTATTCTGGTATCTTTTTTCTCAACTCCAACCATTCAAAATATGATGACAGGTAAAGCAGCAAGACCTCATATCAGAAACCCCAGGCATAATCAGATAATCTTTTAAGAGCCTAATCATACCACAGTGAGGTCAGTGTTTGAATAAACTCAGATACTGACAGATGTATGAAAGGAGAAATTATTTCCTATTTTACTAATTAGACAGAATCAAGAATAAGGAAGAGTATTATGACTTAGCTAATTAATGAATTGATAACTCCAAGCTTCTCAGCCTCTTTTACAGTTAACTTCCTGAATAAACAGCAACTCCAGAAAGAAGGAAGGAGACAGACAGTATACATTTAAGCTCAGTAATAACTCAATCCTTGGAATTTTGTAAGGGAAATGCCTCCTTTTCCAGGAAGACCGCATGGGGCGATTTCTAAGGATAGATCCATGATCCTTAGAAAGTCACCCCAACTGCAGACTATTGTAATACCATGCTTTAGAGGATGTTTATTTCATGGAGTTGGGAAGTTTGACCTAAACATTAACGAAGTTCTTGCAGAGACAGAGGATTCTGCAAAACTTGGTAGAGGAGCCATTTTGTATGTTGCAGAACAGCTATATAGTACTTCCGAACCCCAGTTTCACTTTTGTTGTTGTTCAGTCACTCGGTGGTGTCCGACTGTTTGTGACCCCATGGACTGCAGCACTCCAGGCTTCCCTGTCCATCACCATCTCCTGGAGCTTGCTCAAATTCATGCCCATTGAGTCGGCGATGCCATCCAACCATCTTGTCCTCTGTTGTCCCCTTCGCCTCCTGTCCTCAATCTTTCCCAGCATCAGGGTTTTTTCTAATGAGTCAGTTCTTTGCATTAGGTGGCCAAAGTATTGGAACTTCAGCTTCAGCATCAGTCCTTCCAATGAATATTCAGGATTGATTTCTTTTAGGATTGACTGGTTTGATCTCCTTGCAGTCCAAGGAGTCTTCTCCAACATCACAGTTTCATTGCTTGCTACTAAACCAACTGTGCTTCACCCTGGCTGAAGCATCTGTGGCAATTTGACACCTACACTGCTGGGCTATGGAATTTAACTCAACAGGGTAAAGGACACATAAGACACTTTCTAGAATGTTGCAAATTAGAATAAAATTAAGTACTATGAAAGAAGTAGAAATAAAATGCTATATGGAATTAGAATGACCAGTGCAACGAGGGTATGCCTGGGGGCAACAGAAGGAAGAAGGCTTTAAAGAAATGCAATGCTGACTAGATCAAGATAGCGGACTTAGCCCCTGCTATAAACTCTCCAGTCCCAAACCCTAAATAAATAAAGAGATATGAAAATGAGTGAAACCACAACAGCACTAACTAACAAAAAATGGAGCACTTAATTCCAGGAACGAGAGCCTCAGTAAAAACTATTCCTAGGTATCTCTGTGGAGGCAGTTCTGGCAAGGCCAATACCAAGAGTAAAAGCAAATAATTAAAATTTATTAAAAATAACCTGTAGTGGATTCATTTTGATATTTGGCAAAACTAATACAATTATGTAAAGTTTAAAAATAAAATAAAATTTAAAAAAATAAATAAATAAATAATTAAAATCTTTCCCAATGGGTTAAAAAAAAAAAAAAAGACAAGTGACCCACTGCCAAGCCAGCTCCATGGTCCACCCTGCCCCCACTTATCACCAGTAGGTGAAGTAAACCAATCTGATCTGAACCCGAGTACTGTGAGCTGAGCTATCATTCACCAGTAGGACAAGTGGATTCTCATTTGGGCTAATAGAAAAAAAAGTACGCAACCAGAATACAATCATATACTTTAAAAATCACAAACACTTGAAGGAAAACAATGCCATGAACAAGAAGTGCTATACTTACAGAAAAGTTGGCCTAAGGAATCAGGTAATGGGAAACAGAAGATTAGTTAAGAGAGATATAGACATACTATGATAGAGAGTCCAAACTATATTGCATCAACTAAACAAAAACAGTAACAAGTTACAGTTCTAAAATTAAAAATATTAAAAAAAACAAGATGTGTCGAATTCTGGAATGGATTCCAATGAAGATCAAATTAGCAACTGAAAGATGGAGCCCAGAGATTGTACAGAACACAGAAGAAAAGATCAAAAAGAAGGAAAATGAAACACAAAGGCTAAGGAGTATGGAAAAGAGATCCAGATGTTCTACTGTCTCTCTAAGAGGCATTCTAGATGAAAATAAAAAGAGAAAATAACAGAAAAAATCGTGACCTGAAAAAAGACCCAACAAATAGGATTGATTTTTTTAAATAACCTAAACACATCTTAGATTTCCAAATAAAGAGAGAAAATTCCCAAATCTTCCAAAGAATAAAAGAGAAAAATCAGATTACCATCAGATCTCTAGTCTGCAACAGTGAGTGCTAAAAGACAATGAAACAATGTTTTCCAATTTATAGAGGAAAATTAAATTAGGTCTACATCCAGCCTAATTTTCTTTCAAACATTAGGGCAAACAGATTTTTTCCCCCACAGTCAAGGATCAGAAGTATGCAAGAAGAACTAAAGATTAACCAAGAAGCTAAATATGTGGATAAATCTAAATGAATATGGACTTTATAAACAATAATAGTAATGTCCTCTGGGTTTGAAATACAAAGAGAATTTGAATAGATGACAATTGTAGCATGTATGGCAGAAGTGGTAAAAATGAAGTTAAATAAACATTTAATGTTCTAATGTTCTTGAATTGACTGGAAAAAGGTTAAAAGAGCCAAAAGTGGGGGGAAAAAAAAACAGAATAAGGAAAAATAATAAATTCAAACAAAGACATGAAAAAGAAAGAAACAGAAACACAGAACAGGTGGAAGCAAAGGAAAAAAACACACTGGAAATTCGCAGAACTAAACCCAATCATTCAGTATGTTAAGTGTAAACAGACTAAATTTTATTTTATAGACTAGGGTAGTGAACTTTTTCTTAAAGTGCCAGATAAATATTTTAGGCTTGTGTGCCAGTGTCAGCTGCAACTACTCAACTCTGCACTGTGTACTTGAACTGAACGATATGGGGATTAGGGACACCAACCCAACCTCTGCACAGTCAAAAATCAAGTAACTTTTGACTCACCCAAAACTGAACTAATAATAACTTACCGAAGCCTTAATGATAACGTAAATAATTGATTAACACCTATCTGGTATGTTATAGGTTTCTGCTGCTGAGTCCCTTCAGTCGTGTCCGACTCTGTGCGACCCCATAGATGGCAGCCCACCAGGCTTCCCCATCCCGGGGATTCTCCAGGCAAGAACACTGGAGTGGGTTGCCATTTCCTTCTCCAATGCATGAAAGTGAAAAGTGAAAAGTGAAAGTGAAGTCGCTCAGTCGTGTCCGACTCTAGCGACCCCATGGACTACAGCCTACCAGGCTCCTCTGTCCATGGGATTTTCCAGGCAAGAGTACTGGAGTGGGGTGCCATTGCCTTCTCCGTTATAAGTTTATATATTCTTAAAATAAACTAGAGAAAACATTATTAAAATACTCATAAAGAAGACAAAATACGTTTACAGTACTGTATATCCATACTTAAGATTATCTCATCTGTTAATAAGAGGAATTGTTTGTTAATATCTACACCAAATTGTCTCCTATGATATGAAACACTGTAGATGTTAATCGTATCACTAACACTAGGCATCAAAAATTAAAACACGTTTAAAAAATTCATATTTATTTACAAGTATAATAATTCATGCATTAATAATGAAGAAGCAGTAATATGATTGCTTTATGACACCCTAGTGTAATGGGTGGGGTTTGTCTGGTCTGTGTTTGTGTAACACATGAAAAATTTTAACTTTTTATAATAGATTTCTGTGTATTTAATGGTAATAAATGATAAAATCGACTAGTATCTACTAGTATCTGTGATAGTTTATGCATTCATGACATACCTAACATTTCCTTAATTTTTTCCCATATTTTTAAACTACGTGGTTCATCTGCAAGTTTTTTCAAATTGATGCAAATCTCCAAAAACTTTTACAATACATGTACTGAAAAAAAATCCACAGATACATGGACTACGCAGTTTAAACCCATGTTGTTCAAGGGTCAGCTGCAGTGTAAAAGCAGGCACAGATAATCCACAAATGATGGGCATGGTCGTGCTGCGGTTCATGGGGTCACAAAGAATAGGACAAGACTGAGCAACTGAACTGAACTGATGGGCATAGTCGTGTTCCAATAAAATTTTATTTACAACAAGCACAGGCCCTAGTATCTGACCCCTGCAATAAGCCACAGGCACATATTTGAAGTGAGCTGTGAAATGACAGAATTATTATTTGATTCCCTGGTGGCTCAGATGGTAAAGCGTCTTCCCGCAATGCGGGAGACCTGGGTTCGATCCCCGGGTCGGGAAGATCCCCTGGAGAAGGAAATGGCAACCCACTCCAGTATTCTTGCCTAGAAAATCCCATGGATGGAGGAGCCTGGTGGGCTACAGTCCATGGGGTCACAAAGAGTTGGACACAACTGAGCAACTTCATGGATCTAACAGCAAGGTGGATAAAGAACAGACTGGTGGAGAAAGATACTGTTATGAAACCACAGGATGATAAGGACTTGGACTATAGCCAAGTGGCTATTAAGAGGAAGCTAAATGTAAGTGTTTTTACTCTTATCCTTTGTTGACAGAGATTCTATATCCTCCTTTAAACAGAGCTACTCACACAAGGCCAGGGCTGGACACTGTCTGCTGTGGGAAAGAACTTCTCTATCATCTGCTTAAGTCTTAAAATAGAAGAAGGACGAGGTGACACCAATCTCTAGAGGGATGGGGACTGAAGAGAACTTGTGAACCGTAAGATTGCTGGGCACTTAAAAGCACAGAAGGTTTGGAAAGACAGGGCCATTCTTCCTGCAGTTCCTCTTTGAGGTGGCAGTGACCCACTGGGAAAGGAATGAGGAGCCAGTTTCTGGAAAACAATTAATAAGAGGTTTGAGAAATTCAATGATGCAGCCTAGAGGGCCATCGCTTGGGGTGCTCCTGAACAAGCGGAGGAGGTGCTAATGTCCAAGGGAGACCAACACAGCATAGCAGGAAAGTGCTGACACAGAGGACCCTACAGAGTAACAATGATAAGGTGTCATCCGCCTTTACGGTTTTCTAGAAGGGATGTCTGGGGCATAAGAGCTGCTCAGTGTTTGTTGAATTCAACTAAATCTAAGCAAGTACATTTTGATCAAGTTATAAACTTGCTCACCTGTTTCTTCATCAGCGAAAAAAGATTCTACATATAACTATGCCACCAGAAATGTCAGAGGACTTCAGAATCACTGAGAGGCCTGCCTAAAACACAGATCATGGGCCCTACCCTCAGAGTTTCAGTGTGTCTGGGCTGGGGGTACTGAATTTGCATTTCTGACAAGTTGCCACTGATACTGATGCTGCTGACCCAGGGATCGCACACTGGGTTGGAGGGTTAAAGGGTTAAGGGGTGCCGATTATTCCGAGAGCCTCTAGTATAAGGAAATTCAGGAGGTACAATATTTTTTCATCTATTCTGCTGTGTCAAGGGCTGAGAGAATCCTCAGGCGAGTATGATTTATAGAGGACTGTACTTTCTTGGGGGACAGGATTTCCATACTTATTCCAATGGCATAGGCTATTAAGGCTCCTAATGGGTTGAGGAATTAATGAAGTATCTGGCAATGAGGCTTTGTGTATCATTAGATTCTTAGTGTGCACATCCTGGCAAAGGGCATCAAAAAATGATGAGCTGTGAAGGAGTTAGAGGTTCAAAGCACATCCTCTTCCCTTTTCTTTTTTAATCTGATTTGTAATATGATTTCATTGTTGTTTTGTCAACTTTGTGATCCTTTTGCTTCCATAAATAAGCCTCCAAAAGAGGCACAAGTACTTTTAATTAGTATTTCCTAATCAGGCAAGTAACAACTGATATTACCTAATTTCTTTTTTCTTTTCCTTTCCAAAGATACTTTTGCCAGGTAACTCCACGGCAAGCTAACATTTCCAGTCCCAACAGGGAATCAAATTGGACTCAATGGATATCACTATTGTTGCAGGCAAGTCAGAGGACTGAGGTTGAAACTTTGATTGTACTCCACATCCTTACATATATATTTTAAAACAGAAACTTTCTTTTCTTTTTATTCTACCTGTAAAATGTATGGTCTGCTCATTAGTACTCATTAAGTCAATCACTCATGTGCCAATAATGGCCAGCACTGGGGGAACACTGTATAAGGAAGCCTAAGATCTACAGCAAGGAGCTTGCAACCCAGGGAAGGAGACAGACAAGTAAACAACTCAAGCAGAAGGAAAAGCAGAATGTAAGAACTGTCATATGAAAGCAAGATTCAGAAGGGGCAGAGAGAGGAGTAGATTGTTACTGAGAGAAATCAGTTTACCCAGAGAACTAAAGAGTGGTTGGGGAAGGAAGGAGTGGGGAAGGTTGAAAACCGAGGTCTCCACAGTGAACTCACACTGCAGGTGTGGGCTGCTATAGTGAGGGGCAGCAATTCATATGCCGTCTCATGCCACTCGGGCCAGACAGAATTGTTCTGCTTTCAGCAGTCTAAGGATGTTATTAATACAACCGGCAGACATCATGAAATGATACAGTAAAACTCAATTCTGAATACTCGTGCATCAGCTCATAACATGGCGACTACTCTGCCTCTCCACAACCCCATCAAGAAAAGTTATTTCTACTCTTCAAGTTTAGAACATTAAAACAAATGGCTCACAATTTGTCAAGTGTGTTGAATTAAATCCTTATTTATGATATGTATCAGAAGCCATTTATCTCATTGCTTTTAGTTTGTTGAGATTCACCCCACAAAAAGTGAGATGCTAAGAAAAAGGCAAGAGCAGGCAAGAGGGGAAAGGACAGAGGGTGAGTTCATCAGGCCAAGAGATGGAGCTAAGAAAAGCAGGCAGAGGTGGCGGGGATCAGACAGAGGCTACACTCACTGAAAATAAGCAAGGGAGGCATTGTTGGCCCCAGGAAACATTAAATAAGAATCACAAAAGGATTCTACAACTGGAAAGGCCACAGCAGTTCAGATACAAACTGACAAACTAACAGATGACTCTTGAAAAGTATTATGTCAACAGCCCAGTCACACTTTTTTTTTTTTTTTTAAATTTTGGATCAGCAGAAACACCAAAGATCACTAAACAGGAATCTTTCGGAAGCATCTTTTAATCCCAGTCCTAGAACACTGCACATAGGAAGTGCTCAATAAAGATCCACTGATTAAATGAAGGATTGTTTCCTTATTATACTGTAGGTGCTGTTGTCCAGTCACCCAGTCATGTCCAACTCTTTGCGACCCCATGGACTGCAGCATACCAGGCCTCCTTGTCCCTCACCATCTCCCAGAGTTTGCCCAAGTTCACATTCACTGCATTGGTGATGCCATCCAGCCATCTCATCCTCTGACATCCTCTTCTCTTTCTGCTCCCAATCTTTCCCAGCATCACGGACTTTTCCAATGAGCTGTCTGTTCGTATCAGATGACCAAAATATTGGAGCTTCAGCTTTAGCATCAGTCCTTCCAGTGAATATTCAGGGCTCAACTCCCTTAAGATTGACTGGTTTGATCTCCTTGCTGTCCAAGGGACTCTCAGGAGTCTTCTGCAGCACCACAGTTTGAAGGCATCAATTCTTTGCGTTCCGCCTTCTTTATGGTCCAGTTCTCTCCAGTTCTCACAAACATACGTGACCAGTGAGAAGATCATAGCCTTGACTATATGGACCTTTTCAACACACTAAGTTTGTCATCACTTTCTTGCCAAGAAGGATTCATCTTCTAATTTCATGTCTGCAGTCACCATCCGCAGTGATTTTAGAGCCCAAGTGAAAGAAATCTGTCACTACTTCTGTCACTTTTCCCCTTCTATTTGTCATGCAGTAATGGGGCCAGATGCCATGATCTTAGTTTCTTTTTTTTTTACTATTTGGCCTTAAGCTCTCCTCCCTCACCTTCATCTATAGGTTCTTTAGCTGATCTTTGCTTTCTGCCATTAGAGTGGTATCACCCACATATCTGAGGATGTTGATGTTTCTCCCGCCTATCTTGATTTCAGCTTGTAACTCATCTAGCTCGGCATTTCTCATGATGTGCTCAGTGTATAGGTTAAACAGACAGCCTTGTCATACTTTCTCATTATATATAACATGCCAGTTCATTCTTTTAGCTATCTCAATATCTATTAAATATCTTCCATATAAAAAGCATTCTGAAAAATGCAAAAGGAGGTACATAAATGAAAAAAATGTGCTCTGAGTATTCAAGAAGCTTAATTTGGCATACAAAAAGAGCTGTGATAAGAGTTCAGTTCAGTTCAGTCGCTCAGTCATGTCCAACTCTTTGCGACCCCATGGACCGCAGCAAGCCAGGCCTCCCTGTCCATCAGCAACTCCTGGAGTTTACTCAAACTCATGTCCATTGAGTCGGTGATGCCATCCAACTATCTCATCCTCTGTCATCCCCTTCTCCTCCCACCATCAATCTTTCCCAGCATCAGGGTCTTTTCAAATGAGTCAGCTCTTCTCATCAGGTGGCCAAAGTATTGGAGTTTCGGCTTCAACATCAGTCCTTCCAATGAACACTCAGGATTGATCTTTAGGATGGACTGGTTGGCTCTCCCTGCCATCCAAGGGATTCTCAAGAGTCTTCTCCAACACCACAGTTCAAAAGCATCAATTCTTTGGTGCTCAGCTTTCTTTACAGTCCAACTCTCACATCCATACATGACTACTGGAAAAACCATAGCCTTGACTAGACGGACTTTTGTTGGCAAAGTAATGTCTCTGCTTTTTAATATGCTGTTTTTCTAGGTTGGTCATAACGTTTCTTCCAAGGAGTAAGCGTCTTTTAATTTCATGGCTGCAATCACCATCTGCAGTGATTTTGGAGCCCCCAAAAATACAGTCAGCCACTGTTTCCACTGTTTCCCCATCTATTTACCACGAAGTGAAGGGGCTGGATGCCATGATCTTTGTTTTCTGAATGCTGAGCTTTAAGCCAACTTTTTCACTCTCCTCTTTCACTCTTATCAAGAGGCTCTTTAGTTCTTCTCTCTTTAGTGACAGAGTTATAGAACAAATTTATGGTTGCCAAAGGGAAGGATGGGAGAAGGGATAGTGAGTGAGTTTGGGATGGACATGTACATACTGCTATATTTAAAATGGATAACCAACAAGGACCTACTGTACAGCATAGGGAGCTCTATTCAATGTTAAGTGACATCTTGTATGGAAGGGGAGTCTGGGGGGAGAATGGATACATGTATATGTATGGCTGAGTCCCTTCACTGTTCACCTGAAACTATTACAGCATTGTTAATTGGCTATATCCTAATACAAAATTAAAAGTTTTTTAAAAAGAACTGGGCAAAAGTATTGCCATGGTCATCAAAATAAGCAAGATGAAGGAGACATGGAAGGAGACTGGAAGGAGACATGGCTGGACTAGCAGAACAAAGGAGAGGCCGGCATGTGCACCTGAGCAGTTAGCTACCTGCACCCCTGCCCTTCACAACACTCCTACTAAGAAAAAGGTGTCATGGAGGAGGAACTTCACAGCCACAGAGGTATACAAACACAGGACAAGGGAGGAGGTACGATTCCACTTGGATGGCTCAGGCCAGGTGGCAGGATGCTCAGACAGCTGTGTGCACCACTCTCAACTGATGGCCACAAGTCACAAAGTCCAGGCACCACTGGATCAGTTCCTCAGGTTGACTCCTGGAAACTTGTAACAAAGTACAAAGTGGGTTTCTCCCAAGTGAGAAGTTCCCTGTAATTAATTTCAGAGGCTCAGTGCAATGCTCCTGCAGTAGGTCAGATGCTGTCTTGGAGGTGTGGAGGACGTGCTGCATGCTGGCTGAGCCTGCAGTGGCAGTGGAGACATGGTGTCCCCCACATGGCTCTGAGAAACTGTCCAGTGGGTTTCAGAGAACTGGAGGAGTCAGCAAGAGCGGGTGGACTTTGAACTCGCCTTGAAAGACCAGCAGGTTTCAGCCAGTCCACATGCGGTGGGATGGAGAAGAGGGGAGGATGTTCTAGACAAATGTCACAAAGCTAAGAGGCGGGGAGACTATGAAGCAAAACTGAGTTGAGAAGTGTGAGCACAGCTAAAGGATGACAGGCTGGAAAGGCACAATCTCGGAGGGTCTTGGATGGTACCCTGATATAAACTGCACTGTTACTTGCCAAGGTGAGAGAATGATTGTGGCTTAGTAGTGGAAGCTACTTTTTAGATGGAAAACAGGACTACTACTATTTTTTACAGTTCTCTGTGTGGCTTTAGCAACCAAGCAAGTCTCCAGACCAGCCCACCCAGGAAGTCTGAACAACCCTGGGCATTAAGAATGCCTGTTGCCCAGGCATGACTATTCATCCATCTTTCGCTCATTGGGGATTGGACAAATCCTACTCGTCTTGTTATCTAGGGCCCCTGGCATGCACACAGACTAAATCTGGGAAGTGCCTTGACCAGACACCACACTCTCCTGTCTTCCCTATGTGGACAGTATTTCACAGTAATTAGAAGCACACACCAGCAAGTCAGACAGACCTGGTTTTGAATCTAGCTCAGCATAGGCACAAGGGCTAGTCACAAGAATGACAAAATAACATGGCCCGAACAAACTGAAGTGGAGGGATGAGAAGTCATGTCCCTGAAGGTCTCCTGCCCTTTTCCCACCACCCCTGCAGCAGAAAACAGAGCTTCCCCTCTGCACTTACTACCTGGGCGGTGCAGAAAAGCCAGACCTATAAGCAGCATTGCAAGTAAATTAAATATTAAAGGTAACATCACAATCTCATGTTGAAAGAGGCACTTCACTGATAGTATAAAGCAGCATTTGCTGAATCACAGAATAGGCAATGTTATTTATGCTGAGAAAAATCAATCACTTATCATTTCTACTTCTCTAACAGTCTGTTTGAGCTCATACTTCAAGTTTATTTCAGATTTAAAGGGCAAAGAGGGCATACAATTATAGCATATAAAGAGCTTTAGAACAAATCTTATTCTGAGTACTTATTGTCACTAAACATCTTTCAGCCGACGGGAGGGGAAAGCAAGCCTCCTAAACCACAAAATCAACATTGTGTAAGTACTTCCGTATTTGCATTTCTATTTATTTTCATGTTAATATGAAAGAGCACCTGTTTCCTAGAGGAAATTTCATTATTTGAAATTATTGTTTACAAGAGATCAGACAGGAATTCTTACTCTCCTCGAATAAAGCATTTAATTGAACTCAAAATTACTGAATTATATCCTTTAAAAAAAAAGCACTGCTCTTTCTGGTACACCGGGGTCCTGCTTAGTCACTAATGTGTCCTCCCCACCCTATAAATCTACACAAATTTGTGAGGTTGCCTGTGACTTAGGAGAATCTTCACCCTGAATTAATGTTGGAAATGGTAATAAATTAATCATTTATTTCTCCGTGTTAAATCTAAAAAGAAAACACAAATTTCCTGTTTGATATAATTTAGGAAGGCTGGTTTTTACAAGCTTCCTGCTGTTTCAAGGACAGACAAAAAAAAAAAAAACTTTATTTATTATGAATATCAGATATGACTTGCTATTGGCATTATCAAATCAAGGACTAGGACGTATTTTCTATTTATTTCTGGCCCTGAGCCTGAAGGCCTAAAGATATCTGACAGGAAAAAAAAAAAAAAAAAAAAAAACCCTAAATCAAAGATAAAGACTAATTATCCTTAGCAATATTTGTTTTGAGACAGTGTAAACATTCAACACTATGAAAGGTTGCAGGGTTGTTTTGTTCAAGGTTTTTGTGAGAGAGGTGTGTGTATGTTTCTGAAATGCCTGTTTCTCTGTATATTTACTGAAATTGTGTTCACTGGTGAGGTCTGAGAGGAACCAGTAAAGTCATCTTCCATTCACTAATCTGCAATGAAGGAATTGGGTCCCACAAGCCATGTTTCAATTGCCTCTCTCATCTGACTTCCCACAGGCACTTTTTTAACAGTTTAAATGAACATTTATCTATACTCCTGCTGAATATACTTATCTTGGTGAATGGTACTTATTTCAATGGTTGGGAAAAGGAAAAATAAAGAGATCTCATGATTTTTCTTTGATCATTACACAAGGCAAGACGCTGGGGTATGCTTTCTGCCCTGAACACCAGAAGCTGCCCCAACACCCCTGAACACATCTGACCCTTGTTAGGAACTGTCACCCAAGAACTGTTCTGTCTGTGGCCTGCCCCAACCTCTTTGCCTCTAGTCTTTCAATTATAGCAGCAGCAGACGACAGTGAGAAAATTTACGCTTAAGTTAAAATACCCCGGAACCATGTGTCCAAATAAAACTGAGGAGGGAAGTGGTGATGAAAAGCTATTAGGTCAACGTGGAGTAGACATGTCACAGGTGGTCTTTCTGAGAAAGACCCTCTCCCTCTCTGGTGTGGAAAACTGCAGCTCTGAAAAGAGCTGGGTCAGGGTACAGACCTCTGTGTGAACACTGTCCCTCCAGCGCCCATCTCTTCTGCTTCTGGATGAGAAATTGCCTCGCAGTGATGAGACAAATGTGGGGTTTCAATCTCAAGTGGTCAGTTGAAGGAATAATTGACAAAAGGCAGTAAAACAGGCTCTGGTCAAAGGTTTAGGACTGAATCCTAACCTTGCACCCACTGTGGCCTCGTACTGATTTACTAACCAGGATATTGCTTCTGGATTATTTAGATAGACTTCCTCTAAAGTGTCAGTCGCACAGTCATGTCTGACCTTTGAGATCCCATGGTCTGTAGCCCACCAGGCTCCTCTACCTATGAAATTCTCTAGGAAAGAATATTAGAGTGGGTGCCATTCCTTTCTCCAGGAGATGCTCCTGACTCAGGGATCAAACCCGGGTCTCCTGCATTATAAGCGGGTTGTTTACCGTCTGAGGCACCAGGAAAGCCCAGACTTACTCTGAGGACTAGTAAATGGTCAATATCTTTTCCAGTGACCTATTTGTGAGTAATCTCTTCAAGCTTAGCTGTTTTACTGCTTGAGTAAAAGGGACAACCACCACTCCTCATGAAGCCATGCTCAGGGTTCAAAGGAGTAACATATACAAAAGATCTCTCAGTCCCCAGGACACAGTAAGAGCCAAGCAAGCCTACTCCATCTGTTCCCAAACCTTACTACTCTTGAACCCCAGCCCAAAGCTTCACAGTCTAAAGACAACTGAGCCTCCTCCTTCACCCAGATAGCAGGGACCACAAGGCATAAAGTTCCTCAACTGCCCTGTCTGCCCCTTCATCTTCAATATCAAAATACTGATGCTCACAGTCGTTTTGACACTATATAACTACAGATTTGCCACATCTTATTATTTATTGCACTGATTAAAAAAAATTACATTATCATATTACAAACTAACTTTGAAAATATTTTAATGTGTACTTCAATATTATTGTTTACTCTAAAATCCTACGTATTTTTAATATTTTAAAACATTTTTTGAAGAAATATCCCCAGTCTTTACCAAAAACTGCCAAAAAAGCCCAAGAAACAAGAGTTAAGGACCCTTGACCCAGAACAATTAAAAATACCCCAAATCATCATGAATGAGCACAGTGATTATAATCACCACATATTTCAGTGAATAAGCAAAAATGGGAAACATCGTAATTATTGGAATCCTAACTTTTTGTTGTTGTTGTTGTTTTACTGTTTTTACAGTAATAAAAATTAATAATAGGAAAAAGAGTTCAACTTTTTGTCTGCTAACATTTCAAAATCAGAACTGGCAGATTTGCTCCCACAGTGAACCAAAGACACTGTGACACTGTGTACGACCTTCAGCTCCCCTGTCTCTGCAACTAACCATGAATGGGTCACAAAAGGTGTACAGCTGCAAGAGGAATAAAGTAATTCTACTCATGCAGACTGTCTTCATGAAAATAACAATACCTTATCTACATTATCTACAATGGTTTTGTCATGAAAAATTGGCCGAACAAATTCAAACAGGTATTAGACTGGCCCAGCAATTAACTCTTCAACCAGAGTGTGGGAACATTAACTTGAATGTTAACTTGAATGTACTCTGAAAAGTACATTGCAATTCAAAGTAAACATTTTTCAGATGTGGGCCACATCTTGCCTATTCTTAGCATGGCTTTTATAATGAGCTTTTCATTCTCCCTCTATTTCTTAATGGAATTTTCTCAATATTTAAAAAATTCCATTTCTGTGAGATCCTTTCAACAGAACAGTTAATTACCAAAGCAGATGTGTGAAAGAACTCTGAGACATTTACTGCTTCTATTATGGCTCCCTGGCAATCGTAAAACCAAAGTGTGGCCATCTTCTATCACTCATGTTACTTTTTTAAAAGATGAGGATGATCCAGTTCATCCTGAAATTCATACCTCCATTTCCTTCCTTTGATGAAGAGAGAGCTCCTCCACTGCTCCATGCAACAAGATCCCATCGAGCTTCAGGGAGTAAAAGATAAACCACTTTTGTCTAATGGTATGTACACATAATGGGCTTCCCTGGTAGCTCAGAGGTTAAAGATCTGCCTGGAATTCAGGAGACCTGGGTTCAATCCCTCGGTCGAGAAGATCCCCTGGAGAAGGAAATGGCAACCCACTCCAGTACTCTTGCCTGGAGAATCCCATGGAGGGAGGAGCCTGGTAGGCTACAGTCCATGGAGTCGCAAAGAGTCAGACACGACTGAGCGACTTCACTTCACTTCACTTCATATACACATAAATTACAGTGCTACAGTTTTGAGACCAAAGCGGTGCTTTCCAAAGGTAAATTATTAAAAAGAAAAGAAAATTTATTCTTTGGAACCCCCTTCAAATGACTCTTGTCAAATTAATGCAAAATGAGGAAGCACAAAGAATAGTTCAAGGCCTCTAGTTTTCTTGTACTAAAGGTAAGATTTGGGGCTCGTTTCAGGCTCACACCCGTCCTGCTCCCTGTGAGAGGAGAGGCGCTAAGGGAGACTGCAGTTTGAGCTCCAGTTCCCCCACTAGGAGACAGGATACCTAGGTGAGTTCCCACGTGTCTCTGAGCCTGTTTCTACAGCTGTGTTTCACAGGATTATTGTGGGACTTAAGGGGTAATGGGGACAAAAGTGCTCTCTGAACACAAAAGGCTTTGTAACATGGCCATTGTTACTCCCTTTAAAAGATGAGGGCGGGGGGAGAAAAAAGAAATAGTAGAATGTGATAATGTATCAGTTCCTTTCCAGGTTCCCACAGCAAAAGGCACAAAAGCGTGAATGTGTGATGCAAATAGGCAGAAAAGCAGATCGCACCAGTGATCAGGGGATTACACCACTGAGGAACAAAAAGAGTGATTTTTAAACAAATCGCCACAGAAGATGTAGCACCATTTGCTGAGGCTGTGGCTCAGCCCTGTGTCAGGACAAACATCAACAACTCTTCTCAAGCCAGTCTGTACCGAGTTCCCTGCTCAGCCTCTCACAGCACCACGCGACTGTATTCTGCTGCCAATGCCGTCCCAATTGTGAAACAACATGTTGATTCTTCAATCCTGGCTTCCCATTTCAATGGTAAGTGTGATGACCACAGCTTAACTCTTTACCACCAGAAGGGGCTTTTCAGATTTATGGGGTGGGGGGCACAGAATCATCTTACAAGATCGAGGGTTTTCATCCAGGACTTGAAGTATTTTCTTCATTTTTTTTCCTGCAACAGCCATGTTTAGTCAACAGTTTTTTAAATCATGTATCTGTTCAACAGTCATCAAAATATAAGAAACTAGACATCTAGACTCACAGACCCTTCTTCAAATACAGGGAGCATATATTTCTTCCTGAGGGAAAACTTTTTTTTAAATGATCTTACATTTTTTAGGAAAACAAACAGAACTCAACAACATCTGCATCAGAGGGGTAGGAAATTCATTCTATTCTATTGCTAGACTTCCCTATTCCTCTTAAGTGAATTCTGATCTCTACTTTGGACTTACATTGGGTTAAAACCATCCCAACGAAAGTGACAAACTGCATGTTTCCATTGAAAACTACCCAAGACCCCCAGGGAAGAGTCACCTGTTCAGGTTCCCTTGAAATATTCACGAACTCAGCAGAGGATGAGACTAAAAACAGAGCCCCCAAGCAGGAGAGCTATCAAGCTCAATGACAGTCTTTTTACAACTCAGCCCACCTTTTCGTAAAAATGCTTCTATGTCCTACCAGAATTATAGCTTATCTTGCAAACTTTTACCTAATGAATAGGAAGAAGAGGTACTGTTAATTCTTTCCCTTGCGGGTCAAGTGTAGTTATCAGCAGCCATATAAAATCATGATGCTGGGTTAATATTATGGTGTGTGCCTATTTTTTTGGAAGTGACAGTAGGGCACACTGGATATGAATCATAGGAAACATGAACCCTTTACCACTAAGTCAGAGAAAAATATACTTAGGAACTTATTATCTGTCGGGGGAAAGTGGACACACCACACATCTCAAAGTCAAATGAAAATGGTCCACTGTACTGACCCTCCTGTGGTACGGTTGAAGAGAACACCATAAGAAAGTCCTTTCCAAAGCCATTCTCCATTTGACCTCACCAGACATTAATGCAAAGAAAGCTTAACTCTTCTGAAAACATTTTAAACCTGATCAAATTAAAAGCAGCACGGAGGGATTATTTTTTCCTAGCAAGAACCCACAAGCAATTTACTTGACTAGAGGAAAAATGCAAAGAAATCCTTTATCACAAAATAGCTTCTTGAATCTTTCCACCAATAAACCTTCCATCCATCCAAGAATGACTATCCTTTCTGCTGATAACACGCTGAGGAGATAAATTTTTTTTTCTATAAAACCCCAAATGATGTTTTCAAATAAAATAAAAATAAAAATACTACATGCCACTGTCAAAAAATGGTCCTAAGAAGAGGTAAATGTCATTTTAAAGGCTGTGTGTTAAAATATTTAGTAGAAAGAATCTACTTGTCAAGTTCCTACAGAAAACTCCAGAGGTTATAAGTACATCTATCAAATTTTCATCTACCTTGGGGCTGACCTACTGGGGAAACCATAGAAAGCCTGGCCTTGTGCTACAAGGGAGCTGGAGATTTAGAGTTCTGGTCAATAATGGGGTCACTATCAACTACAAAGATGGGGCATGACAGAGTTTCTGCAGTGATTACCCAGTGAAGGTATACTGGTGATGGCAGCTGCATTCTGCTTTAAGCCACGGTTCAAACTAAGGAAATGAACCCATGTGATGGACCAGCAAACTCCCTTATGAGAATCCTGACCTCTCACTCCAAACCTAGCAAAGAAGCACCCATCAAATATTAGCAAAAGAAAGACCAAGCCAGCAAAACATGGGAAGCATTTTTTTTAAAAGTCTCATTTAAATAGCTTCCATATCCTACCCTTTGGGAATTATATTAGCTAACTTTATTTCAACAAGGAAAATTTGGTTTTAAGGAGCTTATGGGAGCATTTAACTTGGACTGGAAAGGTTATTTGCTCAGTGTTAGGCTAAAAGCCAAAATCCACTTTTAGCCAGAGAAGATTTTAATATTATACCTCACAAGAGTATTGTGTCATGTCAGCGGACGGCAGAGATAAGCAATGTAGCAAAGTTACGACTTCCCCCTAAGACTCATTAAAATGTATTATTAAGTAAGAAAAAAGTTTAGAAAATCCAAAAGGAACCTGTCTGTACTATCTCAGAAACTGTAAAAATTCTTTCCAACTTATCACTTCTTTCACTCTACCTCCTCTACAAATACCACTCTGTAAATACTGTGAAGAACTCGATCCTGATGCAAAAGAGGATGAAAAATGCCTTAAAGAGCAACTATGATGCTCTGAATATGATTTTTTCTTTAAATGTGTTACAAAGGAATATATGATGAATTCCAGGGACTATAAAAAATAATAAACTTTGTGAAGGGGCCATGATATTTTTTAAGTTATTCAACCCACAGAATAAAGTATGTTAAATTAGAAACATTATTTTGAAGAAAAATAGTAATTTTTCCCCACTTTAATTTTTATAATCTGAAATTTTAACAACTCCAATATTTTTCTTTTTCCTTTTTGTTTTGGTTTTTAACTCACGTCAAATTGTTTCCCCTTCATTAATTCTTGGAAAATTTCTGCCACCTCTTCTATTATAATAACAATAATAATGACTTCATTTAAGTCAAGCAGATGAGTTTTAGGAAGCTCACATGTATCTTCTTATCCTTCCTGCAAGAATGTGAAAGCACACTTGCAAAGGCGTTCCAAGCTGCTATGGAAACGACATTCTTTTTTCACAATAACAGTCCTCCCAGCTGAGAACTGCTGGCACACAAACTCCCAATCCAAACTCATTGACAGCTTGTGGAGTGGACAGATGAGGCATGGAAAATATTTTAAATTAGTTCATTTATCTTGCTGAGACACAGGAAGTGGCAACAAATTTCTCACATAGAAGAAAGGCTAGAGAAAGACAATGCAACCCTAGCAATGTGTAGCAAATTCAGTGCATTAAGTCAAACCCTTTGAAATAGTCCATACTGCCTAATAGCCACATCTCATATTCTGAGGGACTTTTTTTTTTAACAATCAAAAGATCCAGAAGAATGGCTAGAAATCACTGACTGCTTCTGACTTTTTGATGGACTCAAATTTTGTTAAGTCAAATAGATTTTCACTGATACCAGGTAGATGTGGGGCCAATATTAATTCTGCTTAACGAATCTAGAAAATTGCAATAAAGCACTGAAAACTCTTAAAGAGGGCTCAAAAGTGGCACACCTTAGGATGAGCTAGGCAAAGGTGATTTAAGAAGACAATGTGAACCATCCCTGAAAGTGAACAGACAGAACGGCCTTGGTTCTAGGTCCCCATTCCATGGCTGACACCCAGGAACTTCTAGCTTCGTGGTTCCCTCCCACCTGAGTGCCTGCCACTGCTCCGCTTCCACAGCTTCAGGAGTCCCTCCAAGAAGGACAGGCCAGGGGCTTCGGGCATGGAAGTAAAAGCAAGTGGACACAGGCGCCAAACACTGGTCCTGGGATTGGCTGCACCAGCATCACTGGGAATCAGGGGTTTGTGTGAAAAATATGGGCCCATCCTCCCTACAACTGGATCTTCCAATTCATAGGTCTGAAAAAGAACCCAGAAACCTGTACTTTTCATACACACTCCCAAGCCAGAGAAGGAAATCACTGTAATATTCCCAAATCCTTCTGGAACTAGAAGCAAATAATTCTTGAAAATCTATGTGCTCCCCTTCATAATTTTAAGTAGATACAAAAAATTTCTCATTGTAACTTTAAGTTGTGGAAGTTACAAATCTGTGAATTAAACACGGACATTTAGAAATAAAATGCACACCTCTAAATACTATGGTGATTTGATGCCTCCATCAACCATTTTAAAAAATAAAAGAACAGGCTCTTTCTGAACAGATTTTATAGCATTACTTATTTTCTTTAAACTTATATTACCTCTATTCCACTTTCCCCACAGAATTTTATCTGAAGACAAGATAGATTTATGTTCAAAACCCTTTTATTGACCACTCCACCATAATTCTGCAGGAAAAAAATGCATATTAATTGAAGTTTAATTTTTAAAAATTTCCTATGATAGGCTTTAAATTTAAAAAATCTGATTGAATAATTACACTTTTTTTCAGTTTATAGCTAATTAGAGCTACATATACTACAATGTGGTAATTACCAAAGTAAAAAAGTAAAATTTTATTGGATATTTAGTTCCTAACCAGGTCTATAGATGAAGACTTCTTAAGTTAGCTTGTATAAATACAGAGAATATCACACACTGCTAGTGATACATGGCCAGTGTCATTTTTTAATTATATTTTTCTTTAAAAAATTTCACCTTAATAAGTGGATAGGACTGGAGGAGTTTTGTTGCAGCAGTGTTTCTCAGTTCTTATGAGCTCTTTCTTAGCTAGCATTCATCACTATCAGCTGACTTCCTCTGGGGAGTCCTTCAATTTTGTCAAAAGCAGAGAAAGGGAGCTAGCTACCTGAGTTGCAAATAAGTCCTTGTTACCCAGTCATTACATTCATTTCCTTTATCAAATTTACTAAGACCAGTGTTCTACATCATTCCTCTGTTTAGCATGCCAGAGCGTGCTAAATACGCTCAACACAAGCGAAGTACCATAGTTTAAGATAAGAGACAGACAGGAGACAAGGAAGAGATGGGCTGTAAGAAGGACAGGAGACTCAGCAGATGTGTAGGTGGCAGGGTCTACAGGTCTGCTCTGGAGCAGATCAACTTCAAATTAAAGTGTGAATTATCCCTGTGCATGTTCTTAAAAAGGATACGTGGGGATGTGGGCACCTGCCAGGTGATCTTGCAGTTCATGATCCCAGGAGTCTTCTGGTACAGCGATAGAGTTATCCAAGGTGAAGAGCACCCTGCAGCAGCTTGGTTAGGAGCGAGGGCTGAGAGGGCAGGGCCCAGAGCAGTTTTTACTTCCCCAGGGCCACATGGAGGCTGGCTCAGGAAGGGACCAGAGCTGAGAAGTAGGGTGAGTGTCTCTCTCATAGCAGCCTATTCCAAAGTACGTTCTACCAACTTCTCCGTCTCCTCCAGCCTCACTTCCACTGAGAAACACAGCACAGATTGTGGATGAAATTGTTCCCATCTGTGACAGAGGCATATTTACTCAACAGAGTGATAACTACTCTGACGCCAGGGTTGCAGCAATCAATGTATGTAAGAGGACACACAACCAAAAATCCTGTGCGACCAAATTCAGAAATTCACAATTAGGGCCAGTGGAGTTCTGAAACACAGGAAAAAATATCTACAAGTTTTTAAAACTTTTCTGCTTGTTCTTGGGTTCAAATGTACTAAATGTGAATAATGTTTCTAAATGAAAAGTATTAAAAGAAAGAAAAAGAGAAAAAAAAACCAAGTTCCTCCACTGCATGCTCTATTCACTTCAGGAGGGGTTAATGTATAAGCCCGGTGGGGAGTACATTTTCTATAAATGCTAAAATTATCTCACCATGCAGTCTGAGAGGAAAAATACAACAGAAAAAAAGTGTTTAAGCCCACACTCCTATGCGCAGAGGAGGAAGTGGGACCATAACCCTAAGTTCTGCCTGTCTGTCTCTAGCAGGAGCTTTCACTATGATGCCATCTTCAGACAAAACTAAATGTCATCCGAGGACCTGGAGCTGCTGGAGGGTCAGCCACCAGGAGTCCACATTTTACAGTGTAAAAGTCAGGTTAAGCATCGGACCGGAAAGAGCCTACCCCCCACCTCCCTTTTTGGTTGTTCCCCTTAGTTCTCTCTAAACAACTAGACTTTATTCGAAACAACTTTCAACACAGCCTCATTGGCTCTTTTGGAACCAGGAAAGGAAAAGGTAAGAAAAATCCTGGAATGGGAATTTTAGAACCGAAAGGATCCTTTATCTTAGAAATGAAGAAACTGAGGCCTGAAGCAGATGAGCCTAGCCAAAGTCACACACCCAGGGCCAAGAAGTCCCCAAAGACAGGGCTCTCTTCACCACACCGCTCAGAGCTCTGCCCTCCACAGCTCCTGCCCCACTGGCTTCTCTCTCTTCTCTGACCCTCTTCCTTCCGGCTTCAGGGACCTTGAATATACCACTCCCTTAATCTGTGTAACTCCCCCTCACTATCCCTGGCTTCTTCTTAGCTACACCTAATCACCTTCAGTTCTTAAATGCCATCCCTTTGGGATCATCCATTTTTTATTCTCCAAGTTAGGTTAGTCTCCATATGGACATTCTCAAGGGACTACACCTCTTCTAAGTAGTCATTTTTTAACATATCTCTCTTCTTAGATCTAAGAGCTGCAAGAATATTGAAACCAATAGGTTCTGGTTCATCTTTATACATCCTTATGTATAAGCCCTTATAAGTAACTGCTTAGGACCTAGAAAATGGTAAATACTCGTTAAATATTTGAAAATAAATTTAATAAGTATTTACTACATATCAGAAACTGCTCTGAGGGTAATAAATATTCTATTCATTATTTACTTAATTTATTCCTCTAAACTCCATGAGATAGGCAATAGTAATATTCCTATTTTAAAAATGTAGAAACTGAGGCACAGGGCAGTTCAGAAACTTCACCAAAATCATACAGTTCATAAGGGTTGTGGCCCTCGGGATTACGGTGGTTGCTTTATAAAGGGTCATAGAGACCTGCATAACAACTTAACATTTGGAACAACTTTTAAAGAACAAGCTATGAGCACAGTGGGCCCTGATAAAGGACACTGTGTGAGCATTTTCCCAAAGCATATGGTAACAGATTCTGTATTAATCATCTTTCATGCTCCATCGGCAACAATCTCCAAAGCTTCATGAAATGTTTGTTCCTTGTGCGTGCTGCATGCTGGCTGTGACTCTGCTGCAGGCCTTTCATCTGGGCCCCAGGCTTGAGGGGCGCCCCTGCCTGAACCACACTGGTCCCACAGATGGGAACGGAGGAATGGTGGTACCAAACAGAGGCTCCAAGAGCTTCAGCCAGCAGCAGCCTGGGTCATTACCATTCACAGTAAATTAAAAGCCCCAAGCTCATTTTCTTCTTCCCCCAAGTCTCATCTTCACCAAAGTGTTCCATGGCAGCAAACACCTCATCCCTCAGAGCCTTGCCCCTTCAAGACACTTGTTTACAGGGATCTGAAGGTGATCATCTGAGTAGCTCTTTGCCGTGGCAAGGCATGTGCTATCAGTTGAATCCTTCCTACAATTCTCTGTAGCTTTTTAGTCTTCTCTTAAAATGCTTTTACTTACTCAATCTTCTCCCAAACAAAAACCCTCTTGAGGATCTGAACCCAAACTCTCATAGAGATACAGTGGACAGACCTCTCCTATCTTTCCTCTGAGAGCAGGGATGATGTGCAAGGAATACAGACTGTCCCCCAACATTACTGTTTAAATGCTACCATCCTGTCTCAAAAAGAACTTCCATTTGCCTCAGGCACTTGACATGCAGTGATTCATGATCTGTTATGTCTCTGGATGTTAGATATGATTATTTCATTTTACAGGTAGCAAATAATATTAGACACCTGGAGACTAAACTCCTTGCCAAAGGTTTTGTAGCCAACAGCACAACTAGGACAAGATCCCTCCGGATGTTCTTCCCTTTCCAGAGAAATGTTCATCTAGACTTTCGGATGATTTTGCGCTCAAGTTAAGACGAAGCCAGAGTAAACATCAACTCCTCTCTCCCCTGACATACACAAATGCATACCTCCACAGACACTAAATTTATTTTACATGTATATGTGTTATATAAAACACATATATACACAAACACATGCACAAAAACACCAACTGAGAATGGGGGGGGGGGGGGTTTGGCCAGGGGAATGTTCCTGAACTGTTGAGAATATGCTGGCTGTTGAATTGAGAGAACGCTACTTATCTGATAAATTATTAAATACTGTGCATGCTCCGTCAGGAAAATAAACAATAGGGAACTTCAGGTCTCATCCCCGCCTGAGACTGAATCCTAACAATGGCTAGGAATATAAATGTTAAATAACAAAGGAGCCCTTGACGTTTGGTGCTCTATTTTTACCATTTCTCCTCACTGACACTTTCCTTTTATTGCGCATCACTTGATCATTCATTCACTCTGTTGAGCAACAGACATAAGACCCTATTGTCAGTTCTCTGTTTTGCTACTGCAAATCCTTGGCAAAATAGCCCGTTTCATTTTTATTCACTATGGATCTTCCTGCCCTCGAGGAAGCAGCTCTAAAGCAGTGCGAGCTCAAGCTGAGCACGCCAACCCAGTAGTCTAGAGATGAAGCGTCAGGTCAGCAGTCAATGCAGGCTGCAGAAGCGAGGCAGACGCTCACAGGGCAAGGACTGCCCACATCTTCGGGAGGCTTCCTGGGGCCCACAGGCAGGAAGCAGTCAGAGCTCTGTCTCCACAAATGGCCACAGAGGAAGTACTACCCTTTCCATCAACACCCACAGAGAGGCTCTGGAAGATCCGGTGAGTTGCTCTAAATGAGATGCCTCAGGTGTCACAGGGCTTCCCTGGTGGCTCAGTGGTAAAGAATCCACCTGCCAATGCAGGAGACATGGATTCAATCCCTGGGTTAGGGAGCTCCTCTGGAGAATGAAATGACAACCCACTCCAGCATTCTTGCCTGGGAAATCCTATGGACAGAGGAGCCTGGTGGGCTACAGTCCATGGGATCACAAAGGGTTGGACACGACTTGGTGACTGACAAGCACGCTAGTGTTTTATCAGGATCAGAGTATCAGTGACAATGCCTGACTGGGCTCTCCTCCTGACTGACTCCTCCTGAATCTCACCTGCCAGGCAGGCTAAAATGAAACTTCGGGTGAGCACACACTAGTCCTAATGGGATGTTGGTCTGAGTCCCTCCCTTTGTTCCATTCTAGTGGATGAGGCTGGAGAGAAACCTCATAACCTGAACATTGATTCTCACTTAAACCCTTCCTAGATATGGAATCTGGCCCCACATGAGGCCATGGTGATACAAAGCAGAAGATGTCACCATCTCTGCCTTGGAGGAGTCACAGAATCTTCAGGAGGAGGGCTCAGGAATATAGCTTTGACAACTGGAAACAGCCCAGACCAAATGGAAGGCACCTGGTGTCTAAACATCATCCACCCAAATACCTCCCCCGCAAATCCTTTTAGCCAGCAATTGGCTCTCTAGGTTCTTTCTCACATGCAATTTCTCAAGAAGTGTGAGAAATGTAGGATGTTCAGCCTGTCCCTTGAGTTTCTGAGGGAACACATGCGATTCCTTACTAGCACCTGGCCTACCTTCTACTGTTTGCCCCTCTGAACTCATCTCCAGGGCTTCAGATGCTTGTTTTGCAGACGCTGGAAACCCAAAGGATTCCTTCCATCAATAAGAGGTCTGTCTGCATCCTGCTCTATGCAGAGCAGTTATTCTACTTCCCAGATTTCCCCAGCAGCCCTGCAGGCTCTGGACCCATGGGGTGTTCAGTGTTTTTCATCAAAAATGCCAGGTGTGACTCTGGCATTTATGACTGCCAACGTCTTCAGAGTGGATGGTTGCCAGAGATACACTCTTGGAGATGCTTTCAGTAATGCTGCCTGTGACTCCTGATGAGGGCCTCTGATCCTTTCCAGCTCACCCACCTGAAGGACACGTGCTCAGGCTGCCCTCTGCTGCTCCTCGCCTGCAGGAGTGTGCCCCACACAGTGAGCTCGCTGTGCTGTGTGGGGCACAAGTAGGAACATTTCCTTACGTTATTTAAGATGCTGTGGGAGCCAAGCTCGCCAAATCCATAAATTTTAGGAAATTGCATCCTGTTAGACGAAGTCCTTCCCTTAGCACTTTAGTCACCCAGTTATTCTTCAATTTCTTTCCTACAAACACTTGGCCCAGGTCCCGAGGTTCATCCCATATCTATGTGTCTCCTCAGCACATAAAAGAGATTCAGGAAAGGAGAAGCAACAATAAAATTTCAGGTTTACTGGCAGCACTAAGTGAAGTAATCCCCCTATGTGTACACTTTTCTCACAGGAAGACCACTTACTCAACCTTTCCATTCACCTGCCTGATGAGATCCATACAAATATTTTAAGAGGGTAATTTGGAAGACATACAACAGTCCAAGTTGTTCAAGCTGGAGCATTAGTCTCTGCCTTAGGTTTGCCCTGAACATTAGCTCACTTACACAAGTGAATAACTAACTGCCTGTTTATTAATCAGATCAACCAAGACTCATTTAAACTACTTGCTAACAATCCTCTTATACATTAGCAGTCTTCAATTGTTTTTGCTTATAATTTCTCCAAGAGTTTCAGAAAACTATATCTCTCCTTGTGTGTGTTAAAGTTAACCCTTATAAATTTTATCTTTTAATTTTAAGATTGGGGTAAAAAGTAAAGGATACTCTTTTCCAGCATAGAATTCCAAGATACAATTATACATGTGCTTTAAATATATTTTTGTCAAATTTTGGGACTGCACATTAAGCTGAATTTATGTGAAATGTCAACCATATATATGATCAATAGACAAAGGCGGTTCTCATCCTCATTACCAAACAGATTCAATTTCTATCAGAAAAAGACTGAATTCACTTTTTAAAATAAATACATTAATATGCATCCCCATACCAAGCACCTCATTTCTGAATTCTAAGAGGTAAATCATGAGTGCATTACGGTAAAATATAGGTCCAACTACATAATGACTTAAACATAACAAGTTCATTTTCTGGCTCACATGACAGTACTGGGCTGGAAAACAGTTCAATGAGGTAACAATCTTCACAGTCATTCAGGGACAAAAGTGCTTGCCATCTCAACATTTGGGTTCTGGGGTCTCTCTCTGGGTTAACTCCTTTCCAGAAAAAAAGTGAGGAAGAGGACAGAAGGGAGTATTCAGAAGTCCAGCGTGGGAGTCACTCATCACTTTCTTCCCATAACTTTGGCTGAGCTCCTCCCTGCATGGGCAGCTGAGTGATGCGGACTAGATGGGGCCCAAGGAAGTGAAGACTATGGATTTCAGTGAGTAGCTAGTAAATAAAGTCACAACCTTTGCAATACATTTATGGCCCAAGCAAAATAATGTGCTGTTCTCTTCATTATTTATCACCTAATCTACCTTTGCTTTGCTCTCTGAACACTTGACCTCAGAATCTGTCCCTCTGTTTACCCACCTGAGAGCAATGCATTTATTCTGTAAACCAAAAGGGGCGGGGGTGAGAGGGAAGAGAGCTCCTCCCAAGCTTCTCTCTCCTCCACACCAAGATGAGGAAAGAGCATATACAAAAGCTGAGGATCTGAACATTGATCCTCTCAGAACTATCCATGCATTGTTCCTCTGAGACAGTCTTCACATTACCCTAGGGTACGTGGACCCCAGTCTGAGAACTGCAGATGTAAAACGCATCAGAAAACATACAGGAACACAGGATTTTAAAGTGCAAAGTACTACTGCATTTTACAGAGGTGAAAACTAAGCTAGAGAGATGTCCAAAAAGTCACTCTTAAAGAAGTTAACACACATACTCTTTACTCAGCAAATTAATTTTCTCCTTTGGTGTAAATGGGTATTTCTAGGTTTCTATTCCAGGTTGTGTAGAAAGAACTAACAGAGCAGGCCTGAGACTGCTATCCCTTGAAAGTTTTGACAAGGGTAGCCCCTGGCAGGAGTCTGAAAACTTGAATTTCGAAAGAGTTCCCACTGTTTCCTGAAAAGAAAGGCTCACAATGCCTAAACTGCACAGTAACAACCCAAATGCTTATTTCCCTTTGCTATTGCTAAGTCACTTCAGTCGTGTCCGACTCTGTGCGACCCCACAGACGGCAGCCCACCAAGCACCCCCGTCCCTGGGATTCTCCAGGCAAGAACACTGGAGTGGGTTGCCATTTCCTTCTCCAATGCATGAAAGTGAAAAGTGAAAGTGAAGTCACTCAGCCATATCCGACTATTCGCGACCCCATGGACTGCAGCCTACCAGGCTACTCCGTCCATGGGATCTGTTTGGGAGCTTGGAATTTTGGTACATGCTAAGCAGAGGGTCCCAATGTGATCAGTTATGAGGAAAAATTCTGGGCACCAATTCTCTAACCAGCCTCTCTGGTTGGCAACATTTTACATGTGTTGTCACAACTCGTTTCGGGGGAATTAAGGAGTCCTGTGTGACTCCACTGGACAAGAACTCTGGAAGCTTGCTGCTGATTTTCTCCAGTCTCCACCTCTTGTGCCTTTTTCTTTTGCTGAGTCTACTTGGTGTCCTTCTACTGTAATCACAGCTGTGAGAACAACTACAAGCTGAGTCCAGTGAGTTTTCCCGGTGAATCACTGAACCCACATGGAAATTACATTTGACAGACAAGAATACATTGATTTCTGGGACTCCTTTGGTGGCCCAGGGGTTAAGAATCCACCTTCCAATGCAAAGGATGTGGGTTCGATCCCTGGTCAAGGAACTAGGATCCCACAGGCCACAGAGCAATTAAGCCCAGGCACCACCAGTATTGAGCCCAAGCACCTCAACTAGGGAGCCCACATGGCACAACTAAGACCCAATGCAGCCAAATAAATTTTTTTTTTTTAAGAAGACATTGATTTCAGGATACTAAGAAAACAGGAAGCAATGAAATAAATTTCAGTATATTTTAAATTTGGGTATGGAATTTGGATATGGAAACTTCAGACAAAGGTGAAGGCAATTTTACTAGACTTAGTGATATACTTTTCAAATGACAAATGAAAATAAATTAAAATATAGATCTTGCTCTTAGCAAGTAAAACAAGGATTCCCTGAAAATTACTACTAAAGACATCACAAGGGAACCTTCATGTTAAACCATTAAGAAGATAAATATGGAATTCTGAACATTAATAAGGAAAAAAGTGTCCAGAATTAAAACTATAAAGAAAAAAGAAAAGATGTCTCAGGGTGTTTCTGTTGAAGGCAAAGGGAGGAAACCCCTGGATACTCTCTGCTCTAAGCTGGTCCCATATCCCTCCTACAAGGGCCACTAAATAAAAAGTCATAAAAAAGACCAAGAAGGTGTTCAAATAATGTTTTATCTAATTTTATATTTTACTTTATTTCCTTTGATTTTTACAAGTAATATGAAGCTTGTTATATTTAGAAAGCTCCAAATTACACAAATGTATGTAAAAAATTACTTTCTTTAATCACCCAATATCCTGCTATCTACCAACAACTACAATATGGCATTCAAGTCATTTCCCTGTTCACTAAAAAAATAATAATTGGGAACATTCTGTATGTACAATTTCTCTTCAATTTTTTCCTCATCAAAGCATGGTTTAGGAAAAATTATTAGTAACATGGATCAAATATGCATGTTGAAGAACTTTATTTTTTTCCCTTTAACTGTATTGAAGATACTCACACATCTCTGTACCCAAGTATCTGCCTGGAACCTGAGAAACCCAAGGTGAGAACATGGCCACATGCTACCCTGGCTCAGGATGAAATGTGACCACGACACAGAAATGAACACTGTACAGATGCTTTCTCCCTAGAGTGACTGGTCTGGCTGAAAATGGGGACCATGCACGGTGTTGCCTTGATGAGCTGACTTCTCACACAGTTGGGGTCCCAGACACTGATGAGAGACGCAGGAGTCATGATGCAGATTAAAGGTGTTTCTCTGAGTCTCAGAGCATTAGCGTCTCCATTTTGTACTTTGCTCCCCATCACATTGCAGAGGCGGTACAGGCAGCATAGTGGGTGTTATCCTATTGAGGAGGACTTAGGACTTTAAGTAGGAGAACTTCTCCTATTAAGGAGTTCTACTGTTTAGCAGCTGGACAAGTTCAAATGATCAAACTCCTCTTAGCCTCAGTTTTACCAAATATAAAATGGAAAAAATGATATCAACTTCAAAGACTTATTGCAGTATCACCCAGCAATGCCTGGCACAGAGCAGCCAAAATGAAAAAGCACATTCAACACAAGAACACTAGTATATCTTGCCAACCACTAAAATACATAGTAAGCTATGTATTTCATGTTTATTATATTTTAAGCACATATGCAGGGGGTGGGGGTGAGGACAGCTTTTAATTACCTCCAAAGCAATGCAAATCAAACCACAAAGACTAATCCAAGAGCTATGCAAACAACTTGATGAATTTACAGATTGTAGGTGCGCCACTCTGAATGCTAACGACCTGCCTTCCTACAGCATGTGCAACAACATGGGCTTCAACACCAGGGCCATTCTCAACATCTGCCAGCTCCATTTCCACATCTGTTTTCAAAAACATGTATCACTCAGATGGAACTTTGATGAATGAGTGATAGTTGCCCCAAAACTCAAAATGTGTTCAGCTGCTTTGATGTGCTGCAGGAAGGCAGGAGTCAGGCTGGGAGATACAAAGCTGATTCCCCAGGAAACAAGCCTCTGGCCTGTGCTGTGCTGCAGGATTAACAGCTCAACTTTTGAGAGTCCTTTTAAAATGCCTCCATGCTTCAGGAGGTGACCCTGGGATATACCAAAACCATTAACTTGATGCACCTTGGGAAGATTTCGATTCGAGTCACTATTTGTGAAACTGTAGTAGGATATATGCTAGACTCAACTGCAAAAGGAGAGAAATTTCAGGATAGGGAAAGTACACTGGTCAAAAGAAGTAGCGTTATCCACACATTAGGGAAACAAACAAAACTTAAAATAACTGAAAAGTCCTAAAGTTCCAGGGGAAAATGACAGGTGACATTTTATCTTGGGAAAAATCCATGGATTGACACCAACAGGAACTCAGACTACTGTGTCCCCCTCCTAGAGATGACACTGACTACTCCTATCTAGGATGAGTACAGCATCTTAAATAAGATTTTGCGGGGTTGGGGAGGCGGGGGCCTATGCAACTTTCCAATTTCTACTGAACTGCCGTTTTCACAGGGAGACTTCATTATTATTGTTGGTGTAGTTCTGTGCCTAGATTTCTAGCCTACCCTAAAAGATTCAGTGTAAGTTTCAAAAGTCTAGCATGCCATACATTAATGAATTTTAGTGCAAATATAAGAGCTTTAGAGTGATACAGATCAATTAAGTCCCAGTTCAACAATTTCCCTTATATCTTAAATGAATAGTCATGTATCTTGATTTCTTTAAAACGATCTGAATTTCTAGCAAAAATTGGGCTGCAATAATGCTGAGCAAAAAATGTTATGAAAGCAAGAACTTCGGGCTTTCATTGTTGCTGTCTTTACTGTTGTTTCATTAGAGTAGGGTGCCCTTAAAGGGCTTAGCAAAGAGGGGACTGAAATCCTGAATGCATACAGAACTGCTGAGGACCACAAGGGTGATGTGTATTATAGCAGGGGCACAGCACCCAGTGCAGGGCATACACATGATAAACATCTGTTCCCTCCCTCAGGCTGTGCTGCTACTGCTGTGGGGACACGTGAGAGCTGACTTATTTTAATACTAACAAGACAAATCATTGCACCCAAGACTTAATTTATCCCCCAAATAAAAATCTTTCAAAAAGAATAAATAAAATATCTAAGAGAAAGGTTCTCTCTTTTGTTTCTCCACCATCTAGCTTCCTGATAAGCAAGATCTAACCAACTTAACAGGTCAGTTGAATATTTTTTTAAAGTATTAAAAAACTCCACATACACAGAAAGAATGATAATTAATTCACTATATGCAAAAAGGAATGAAGCCCTGGGATCTGCTCACAGGACAATGACAAGGCACCCGGATGCAGAATTGTTTGGCTGATGATCTGCTCCTTTTTTATATAACGCTCACCCATCACAGATGGGGTGCCTTCCTCCAGGATCTACTTGAAGAAAAAAATTGTTTCATATCCTTTCTTCGCTCAAGAAAGAGGGAATTCTTTTCACCACTTCATATATAAAAACGGAAGGAGAACATCATTCTCAAGGGTGCAAATCACCCATTCACCATATATGGTATATGATTCTGTCAGATGTCCTAAGACCTCTGTCAACTCCCAAATTCATAAGAAGCCACAGAGCACATACCTTTCATGTACATGTGTCCTGACATACAGAGGCAACAAGCTGCATCTACATGTCGAGGAGAGTCAGGCAGGCTCACTTGCTAATCCTTAGATAGCAGCCACGGAAAGCTCAGCAAAACTAACTACAATGATCTGGGCTTTTAAAGTTATTCTCAAATAATTAATATTACAAATAGTGGACAGGTAAAATGTTCATATAATATTACAAATAGTGGACAGGTAAAGGTATTCCTTTGGAATATGAACATTTTACCTGTCCACTATTTGTGAAATTAATTATTTGAGAATAACTTTAAAAGCCCAGATCATTGTAGTTAGTTGTTTTGCTGAGCCTTCTGTGGCTGCTATCTAAGGATTAGCAAGTGAGCCTACCTGACTGTTATCGACATGTAGACTGAGCAACTGAACTGAACTGCAAATGTTCATGTTGCATACCTGGCATACTTCAAAAGAACCAAAACTGTTTTATAATAAAAAGGAAATAATTATTTATACGTGGAATCTTTAAAAAAAATAATTCAAATGAACTTATTTACAAAATAGAAACTGATTCACAGACTTAGAGAACAAACTTATGGTTACTGGGGCGGAAGGTAGGGGAGGAGGAATTCACTGGGAGTTTGCAATTGACATGTACACACTGCTATATTTACAATAAAATGCCTTTCCATGAAAAAAAGAAAATAGAGATAAAAAAGAAATTTATGAAAACATTTTTAAAAACCAATAAACCTAAAACAACAATAACAACAATGTGGACTTTTCCAAGACTTGCTCACAAGCATAAAAATAAAGTGGTCAAACTTTAATTGTACAAAAATTTTCAAAACCAAAATTTTCATTCTGGTCAAGTTTCAAGAATGACTGATAGAAAAATTGCTTATGCATTAAAGATTCAGATGTTAGGAAATAAACCCAACAATGACAGCTTTCTCTGCTATATAAAGTAAGCCGCACTACAATTTTTTCATTTGAAGGCAAGATTAGTTTGCAGTTCTACAGACAGTGAATTCCTGTCTAGAGCTGTCTTCTTTAGAAGCTGTCAGTGTTAAAATGCTGTTTCTGGTTAACAAAACCCGTGTGCCCACATCACTGTGAGTTAGATTTCTGAGACGCCTGCCAGTAGTGGAGTTTATTTAAATGACAGATTTACGTGTCTCTATGCACCTCTTGGAGGCTTTTAGATGTCTCTGGCATACCAACTGTTTGTCAATGCTTTCCAATACATCTGACACCAGGAAAGAGTGAACTGGAGGTTGATGGGCCCTGCAAGGCTAATGACAGTGTGCGAGGATATTTTTAAACTTAATTTAAGAATACTTCCCCCGTTCCCTTGCAACCTATTTCTCTCAAGAACTTAAATAACCCAGACATCACTTTATACCACTGCCCACATTTGAAGTTCTCTGAAATGGAAAATAAAACAAAACAAAAATCAGATAATATACCTGAACTGAGACGATGGTTTTAATGGAAAACCCTGAAAACAATTAACTTCTGCACAAAAGTGGTTGTTTTCAGCCTTTCAGAAGTTCAGAAAGCTACCTGACTCCAAGGTGAATATAACTCAGTAGGAAAGAACATGGGAATTCGGTCTGGAGGCCAGGGTAGCACGGCTCTTCCACTATTAACTGGTGGCTCAGTGGTGAAGAATCTGCCTGCCAATGAGGAGACACAGGTTTGATCCCTGGGTCAGGAAGGTCCCCTGGAGAAGGAAATGGCAACCCACTCCAGTGTCTTGCCTGGAAAACCCCACAGACAAAGGAGCCTGGAGGGCTGCAGTTCATGCAGTCACAAAGAGTCAGATACGACTTAGCGACTAAAACAACAATAACCACCTTAAACCTCTGATTTCTCATCTATTAAATACAACTTGACATCATCACTTCATGAGTGTTAACTATGGAAATGTATTCTGTGCCAGCCATTGTGCAAATGTATTATAACAAATATCTCATTTAACCCTCAATCAGGTAATGATTATGATGAAGCAACAGAAACTAAAATTAACACCTTTACGGGAGTGATTCTGGGAGTAACATTTCAGCCACGGAAATAGCTATCTGAGATCAGTACTTTCTGAATCGAGGGAGACCTACGCAAAAAGCCTTCAGAGGGGAAGGCATGGACACTTTCTGTTGCCTGAGATATGGGTCATCCTGGACCAGCTCTCATTTCCCCAAACATACTCCTTCCTACATCACCCACATTCTTTCATTTCTTCTCCTCCAGTTTTCTTTGCCACACTTCCCCTCACCCTGTGGTAATGATAAATCCATGGTAATGATAAATGCCACAGATTTATCATTAAGCAATCCAGTAACATTTAAAATATGGTTTTATACTTAGAATATGGCAACCCACTCCAGTATTGCCTGGAAAATTTCTTGCACAGAGGATATGTAATAAAAGTCACCCTTTAATGTATACATTTCCACAAATTTCAACAAAAGAACACAGTCATGCAACTTCTGCCACAATCAAGACAGACAACAGTTCCACAAACACAAACCATTTCCTTGTGCCCTCTGCAGTCAACCTCTCCACCAGGCATTGCCACAGCCACTAATCTGGTTTCTACCCTCAAAGGTTTATTTTCTACCAGAGTGCAACATGAATGGAGTTATATAGTAGGGAGCCCTTTGAGCCAGGCTTCTTTCACCTACATAATGCATTCAAAAGTCACCCATGTTGACTGATCCTACTGAGAAGTATCACACTGTATGGATGTACCACGGTTTGATAATTCAACCACCAGTTGAAAAGCACTGAGTTGTTTCCAGTTTTTGATGATTATGAAAAAGCCACTATAACTATTACTTACAGGTTTTTGTGTGGATGTAAATTTTCACTCCTGAGATGAATTCCTAGTAGCATGGGCTTGCAGGATGGTATGGTAAATTGTATGTTTCATTTAACAAGAAATAACAAGACTGTTTCCCAACATGGCTCTACCATTTTGCATTGCCACCAGCAATGGAGCCGGGTTCCAGTTGCTATGCATTAGCACTGGTATTGTTTTATTGATTTTAACTAGTCCACAGATATGCAGTGGCATCACACTGTGGTTTTATTTGCTTTGCCTAATGGTAATGTCATCAAGCATTTTGTCCTCTGGTGAAGAGTAAGACCAAATCTTTGCACAATTTTTCTTTTATATCCTTCAAAAATTTTATTTAGTTTTTAATTGAAGGATAACTGCTTTACAAAATTTTGTTGGTTTCTGCCAAACATCAACATGAATCAGCCATAGGTATACATACATCCCTTCCTTCTTGAACCTCTCTCCCATATATTTTTACACAATTTTAATAGAGTTGTTTTATATCAAGGGTCAAGAGTTCTTTATACTTTCACATATGTTATAAACCACAATGCACTGCTATTATTTTTGTTTTACCTCCCTTTTAACCACTTCTGCAGAACTACACTTCCTTCTAATAAAATGACAGCTATAAATGTGATAAAGTTACATAGAACTTGCTTGCTAAGGCGCTTCAGTTGTGTCCGACTCTGTGCGACCCCATGGACAGCCGCCCACCAGGCTCCTCTGTCCACGGGATTCCCTAGGCAAGAACATGGGAGTGGGTTGCCATTTCCTTCTCCAACATAGAACTAAGTGCATATATTATACCAATGTCAATTTCTCATTTTTATATTGTTTTACAGTTATATATCATGCAACCGATAAGGGAAGCCGGATGAAGGACACACAAGAATCTCTATATTATCTCTACAATTTACAGTGGATCTGTAATTATTTAAAATTAAAGAAGTTTATTTTTAATTAAATATTTGTGAACTTCCCTGACAACCACCTGTAATATTTTATGTATGATAAAATGTTCCAAGTGATAAAGCTTAAAAATAAACAATATCATTTATTTATCGATTTACTGAGTACATATACATTATTACTTTATTCTTATTTCACTGTTACTGTAATGGTATTACTAAGGTAATACACTTATAATAACAACAATAAGAAGGAGTATTTATTGAGCACTTACTATGGCCAGGCACTGGGCAAAGTATACCAGATTCCTTACCTTGATACTCACAACAATGAAAGAAAGTGCTATTACTGTGATTCCAATCTTACAAGCTGTAACTGAGAATGCAAAGAATGAGAAAAAAGCTTCAGACAGAAACTAGGGGAACATAAACATTCAAGAGATGGACAGACGACGAGGAACCTGCAAAGAAACCTGAGACCTAAAGGCCAAAGAGAGAGAAGGAAAACCAAGGACAGCTGTCATGGAATCAAGGACAGGCTTCCAAGGAGGATGACATGTTCTCAAGTAACTAGTATGTGGCAGAGCTGAGACAGGAACCCATGCTGGCGGGCCCAATATTCATATGCTTTATTATCGCATTCAGATGCTTTTACTCTTGCAGCAAATGGCACAAGTGAGGCCCACTCAGGACTACCTTTAGGCAATCGAGGTGGTTAAGTTCTATTAAAAACAAAAACCAAAACCTTAAAAATGCAGCCTGGAAAGTTTCTAAGTAAATGACAGGCGCCAAGAGTGTGAAGCATCATAAATGCTGGTAGGTTCATAAGAAGAACCAGAGGAAAGAAAGGAAAAATGTGACTACCCTTAAGAGAGGGTTGATATTTTTATAAAACAGATTTATGTTCCATACGTATATAGTATGCTACTGAAACACTCTCAAGTATAACACAGTAAGGTGAAGCACCATATCCTTCTAAGCTAGTTCCTCCATAGAAAAGAGTCAGGAATCATTACTGCCTCAAATTAAATGTGATTACTGCTGTGGACTGGCACGAAGCTAAAGATGATTTCATTTTGTATTTTATACACTTCAGGTAAAAAAAAATTTTTATGACAGACATTGCTTTTATTTTTTTTTTCTAATTTTATTTTATTTTTAAACTTTACATAATTGTATTAGTTTTGCCAAATATCAAAATAAATCCGCCACAGGTATACATGTGTTCCCCATCCTGAACCCTCCTCCCTCCACCCTCCCCATACCATCCCTCTGGGTCATCCCATGCACTAGCCCCAAGCATCCAGTATCGTGCATCGAACCTGGACTGGCAACTCGTTTCTTACATGATATTTTACATGTTTCAATGCCATTCTCCCAAATCTTCCCACCCTCTCCCTCTCCCACAGAGTCCAAAAGACATTGCTTTTATAACTAAAATAACCTTATAGGATGTATATATTAAAATTCTAACACTAAATCAACAAGTCAAAGTTCAGTAGTACAGGTTAGCCTTATCTGTTGTGGAGATGCCCTGCTTCACATGTCTCAGGCTGATAACCTGAACTCTGAGCTTGGCCTGTCATTTTCTTGGAACGTCTCCGAGAGAAATAGAATGTGATTAAGATGAACGCATCACACGTGCTTGTTTGCCTTCCCTGGTGCAGGTGGGCTGTCACCCTCTGCGTGCACAGCAAGCTTAGGTTAAAAGGCTGTCATGTCTTATCTATGCAGAATGTTCACCATGGTGGTATTAGGTGCCACAGCTACAGGGCAGGGCTCCCCAAATCAGTGTGTGGCAAAGAACACTGAGACAGTAATACTGTCACAGACAGGAAGGGGAGACTCAATGGTTCTAGGGCTATTACTAAGATAAATGGATTTCTGAAATTATATGGTGATTGCCCCTGTCAAAATGAGAAGCCTAAAAATGCACATATGTTAGCTTCTGGGTCTGCACGGAAAAGGACTGATTTTGTGTCACTGGCTTCTTCATTTTCTAATTATAAAAAGGGATTCTTAAAGAAATGGTACCTGAGAATTAGAAGTATTTAAATTTGATTGTTGTTTCTAAAAACATTTGGGCCACTGATCTCCCCACCTCCTCAGTTCTAAGCTGACCTGCCAACAAAAATGTTCTGTAATGTTACATTATTATTTGAAAAATACTTATAAATTGCTTTAATAGACATAAGAAAATAGCAAAGGATAATTTTCTCTGGATGGCCTCTTCCTAGAGAAATTTTAAAGCAAATTTCTGCAGCAATAGTGTTTATGTCTTTTACTATGTACTATAAACAAAGTAAAAACAACAACTTAACACTTTAATTCTCCTTTTAAAAAATACAAGACATTGTGGTCTTTTGAACAGTACATACTGTTAAAAATGTTTCACTACTACGACTGTTTCATAATTCATAAGGTATTTCATTTTGTTGTAAGCTATGAATAATTTGAAGGTTCATGTTAACATATACTACCGTTTTAAATTTTTTAAGATACTTATTGTTTCTAAAATGACCTCAAACTAATATCATAATATTAAAAATATATATCTCTTTTGATATTTTTACCTATTTGTTAGAAATTATCTACACTAGATAAGTATCCTGACGTACGAGACAGGAATACTTACTACACCTCTCTGTAAAGAAATACCTTAAAAGAATGTGTTAACCTAGCCCTTTCCATCTGCTTTCTGAAACTACCAAAAAAAAAAAGACACCCTCAGAAGATCTATCAATATACCTAAATCCTTCCAGAATGCAAACCTCACGAGACAGATGACCCTGTCCATCTCACGCCACCTGTCACCAAGCACCAGACACTATGATCACCTCAATAAGCGTTTTTTATCAAAAGACTGATAAATGAAAGAAATGCCCATTATTCCACAATTTTCCTTAAAACCTTTAAAATGAAAATAGGGTGGAATCCCCAAATTAAGTAATGAAAGATGATTTTATTACATTTCAAGTATATGTTTGTGGTACAAACTATTCTAAGTAGATTCCCACAACTGTAAAGAAAGCTATTAAGTATTCAGTGCCCCAAATCAACAGCTGTCAAATATAAAGCTGTGATATCACTGAAGCTGGGGAAAGGCAACTGAATAGATCTGTGGATAGTGATTTTTTTCTTTTAACTACAGTGGCTGACTTATTACATTTCTCACCACTTAAGAGTTTTTAGAATTAAATATGGGTCAACAATCATTAAACACATCAACAAGTGACACTCATTGAAATAAATCATACCAAACGGCCAGCTTATTATAAGCTACTGTGACACTACCACTGCTTTCATAAATAAAAAATGAGAATTAAACTTTCATAGTAAAATATTTCACCAGACTAGATTGCGAATTTTGACACAGTCAATTTATCATTGTAAAAATCAGACGAGTCTCAGTCGGCTCTGGTCAGAAAGCTCATTAGTCTACTAAAATTATACCTTTGCCAGGATGTCATGATTCTTTTACTGAGAAATATCTGCCATTTAGTGAAAAGATTTCACAATATTTTTTTGCTTTGTCCAAAGAACGTTAAGTGTTTAAAACTGATGAATTTTAAAAAACCAATTATGAACAGATGGCTGTAAGAAAAAAAATCTTGCAAGTTTTAGTTAAACTTAAGCATGATTCCTATAATTAAGCTATCTGTTTTCCATTTACTGAAAGTAAAATATTTTGCTCCTAAAGAAAGGTGGAATGTATTTTATACTCTGAACAGAAAAAAACAAAACTATGATTTAAAATTTGATCCTAAAAAACTATTAGTGAAAAGATGTTTTTAAACTAAAATTAAACTGAAATTAAACTCAAAGCCATTCTGAAATGAATACCTTCTCGTGAGCCTGTGCAAACCCTTGTGACTCTTACTGCAAATCCCCTTTCACATGTAGGCACTCATCCTGGCAATCTCCATACACACTGTCTTTACTGGTTGGCAGACACATTTATCTTTTATGAAAACATTTATCTTTCATGAGAATACTCATCCTTTTTCAAATCAAACTTTTTCATTTCTATAGGTTTTTCTTCCATTTTCAATGTTCTTCATTTCTTTCACTCTGCAAGAAGACATAAATGAAACTTGCAAGGCTAACACTGTGTTACCTGATTATTATACTTCAGAAAGAGTACAGTAAGTCCTCTACATATGAACCATCAAGTGTCAAACTTTCAAAGATGTGAACATGCATGCTGTAGGCCGGCTGCTGTACTGTACTAGTGTACTTTTCAAGGTACTGTAAGATTAAAAATCTTTTCATTTTTTTGTTTTTCTATGTACATTATTATTTGTGTGAAAAGTATTATAAACCTATTATAGTAAAGTACTATCCAGCAGATTGTGTTAGTTGGGTACCTAAGGTAACTTTGTTAGACTTAGAAACATACTGGATTTACAAATGTCTGCTTGGAACAGAACTTGTTTGTATGTAGGGGACTTAGTGTATACAGAGGCAAATACAATATTATCATAAATCGAATTCACATCCACACAAAGCACAGCTGCTCAGCCAGTTCAGTTCAGTTGCTCAGTCATGTTCGACTCTTTGCGACCCCATGGACTGCAGCATGCCAGGCTTCCCTGTCCATCGCCACTCCCAGAGTCTGCTCAAACTCACGCCCACTGAGTCAGTGATACCATCCACCTATCTCATCCTCTGTTGTCCCCTTCTCCTCCCACCTTCAATCTTCCCCAGCATCAGGGTCTTTTCCAACGAGTCAGTTCTTCGAATCAGGTGGCCAAAGTATTGGAGCTTCAGCTTCAACATCAGTCCTTCCAGTGAATATTCAGGACTCATTTCCTTTAGGATTGACTGGCTTGATCTCCTTACAGTCCAAGGGACTCCTAAGAGTCTTCTCCAACATCACAGCTCAAAAACATCAGTTCTTCGGCACTCAGCTTTCTTTGTGGTCCAACACTCACATCCATACATGACCACTGGAAAAACCACAGCTTTAACTAGATGGACTTTTGTTGGCAAAGTAATGTCTCTGCTTTTTTAATACGCTGTCTAGGTTTGTCATACCTTTCCTTCCAAGGAGCAAGCGTCTTTTAATTTCATGGCTGCAGTCACCATCTGCAGTGATTTTGGAGCCCAAGAAAATAAAGTCTGTCCCTTTTTCCATTGTATTCCCATCTATTTGCCATGAAGTGATCAGACTGGATGCCATGATCTTAGTTTTTTGAATGTTGAGTTTTAAGCTTGCTTTTTCACTCTCTTCTTTCACTTTTATCAAAAGGCTCTTTAGTTCCTCTTCACTTTCTGCCGTAAGGGTGGTGTCATCTGCATATCTTAGGTTATTGACACTGTTTCTGAATTACTAACCAGTAATAGTTACTGAGCTTCATGTGACACCTAGGAGCAGCTGGTAAATATTTACATACCCACGAGAAGTAGAATTCTAACATATGTTTCTCCTGTGTTCAACCTAGTTGGAATACACAGACTTCAAATCAAATATGCCCAAACATACTTCCTCCTCAACCCCATGCCCTTCTGATAAGAACAAGCCCTATGCACAGCATGACCAGTCTCCCAGCTGCTTATCCAGAACCCTAGCCTCCTCCACACCTAGTCCAAGACAACCCCACCTGCAATCAATTCATTCATCTCCATCTCAGCTTTACACTTAAATCATTTTTCACATTATCACTGAAACTGGCCTCACTGGCCCCAGTCCTGCTCTCTCGAACACATTCTCCCCACCAGAAGCAGAATACCCATTTGAAACACAAACATGATCTATTATTTCACTTCTTAATCAGCATCAAAGGTTCTTCAATGTGTTCAGAAAAATGTACAAAATCCAGTAGGAATAAAATATGAGCCAGATACACAATATTTAATGTTTTAGGAGTCACATCAAAAATACAGGTGAGACTCTGCTTCTATCACATGGCTTATTTCTGTGTGTAATTTCCCTTTACTTCTCCTTAAAGGACAGGTGTGATGGCATTTTGGACCCACCCAGATAATCCCAAAATAACCTCATCTTAAAATCCTTAAATCACATCTGTAAAAGTCCCTTTTCCAAATAAGATGTGACATTTTACATGTTCCAGGGATTAAGACCTAATATCTTTGGGTGAACATTATTCAGCTTACTACAGTAGGTGATAAATAATACATACTAAATAAATGGACAACTTATTTAAAAAAAAAACAGGTGAGGAAGAGGAGAATGAGGGGGTTATTATTCAATGAGTACAGAGCTTCTGCTTGGGAAGACGAAAATGTTCTGGAGATAGCGGGGCATGGTGGTTGTACAACAATGTGAATATACTTAACGCCATGTGTACCACAGAGCTATACACCTAAAAATAGTTAAAATGATATGTGTTATGTTGAAAAAGTGAAAGTATTAGTCACTCAGTTGTGTCCAACTCTTTGCAACCCTATGGACTGTAGCCTGCCAGGCTTTCTGTCCATGGAATTCTCCAGGCAAGAATACTTGAGTGAGTTGCCATTCCCTTCTCCAGGGGATCTTCCTGACCCAGGGATCAAACCAGGGCTTCCTGCATAGCAGGCAGATTCTTTACCATCTGAGCCAAAAGGGAAGTTATGTTGAAAAGTCAAAGTGAAGTCACTCAGTCGTGTGCAACTCTTTGTGACCCCATGGTATGTAGCCTGTCAGGCTCCTCCATCCATGGGATTTTCTAGGCAAGTATACTGGAGTGGGTTGCCATCTCCTTCTTCAGGGCATCTTCCTGACCCAGGGATCAAACCCGGGTCTCCCACATTAGAGGCAAACTCTTTCCTGTCTGAGCTGCCAGGGGACACATGTTACATTAAGTATATGTAATTGCAGTAAAAAGGCCGATGAAATTAATTTTACTAACATAAACTAACAAACGGATCTTAACAAATCCAAACTATTATTATTTTAACATATAACCAATATAAAAATAATTACTAATCAGATATTTCGCGTTCTTTTTTTTCATACTAAGTCTTTGAAGTCTGCTGTGTATTTACACACACCTCAATTTGGACACTAGATTTTCAAGGGTGTTTGAAATGTAAAATGTGGACCTACCAAAATTACACTTGTATTTCATGTGCTTATGCTGCTTTCATTTTTTAACTTTTAAATTAAACACAATCTAAAAGTTCAGTTCTTCCGTAACACTAGCCATGTTCTAAGTGTCCAGTAGCTGCCAGTGTCCAGAGGCTACTAAACTGGACAGCACAGTGCTACATCATCTGAGGCTTCCCCTCCTCAAGACTCATCCTTCCCTCCTCACACCTCACGCTCTGGCTCTGCTGAAATGTCATTTCCTAGACCTTACGTTCCCTCCCACTTCCAGGGTACTGAATATCCTGTTCCTTCTCCTGACCTTTTCTTCAGTGCACCTCTTCTCCTCCTTCAGGGCTCAAACAAGGCATTATGAGGCACTGCTTCTTCCAGCAAGTTTCTCCACACCTCTTGACTGCCAACCCTTGTGCCCCAAATTCAGTAAGGTCCTTCACTGCATTCTGGACTTTTACTACAAAAGAACTTTTCATGCTGCTTTGTAAGCACTTGTTGAATTTTCAGTAACTTCCCATTATCCTGTAATATCCATAAAAGCAGAAATGATGTACATTTATCACCTAACCCCACAGCAAGTCCTAAAGAGATATTTACTGGACAGATGAATAAACAAATGAGAGCGCACCAGGAACCTACTTTCTCCTTGTAAATATTTATCTGCTCTGACTCTGATTGGCTAAAGGCAGTTCACAGAGATTTAGACAGCAAGGGGTTGCATCAGCTACCATAAGCAGTGACTAACTTTTGAGTGTAGCAACATGCCAGGTCCTTCACTATCTCATGTCATTCTCACAACCACCCTGGTTTACAGAAAAGATTCCGAGATGTTAAATTGTATGGCCAAGGTTGCTTAGGTGGTGGACGTGGAACTCAAAACAATCTCAGCCCAGAGCCTACACGCTCAATCTCAATGTAACAGAGGCTGAGAATTGCATGATCCAAATGGCAATACAGATAAATGCACAGAACTGTTGATATTTAAATCAATAAATGCAAACTGGGCTGGTACCTGTATTTATGAGCTTGTCTTAGAAAATGACATCCCTAAATTGTGGGAAAATGCCTAAAATAGATCACACTGACTTACATTAATGACAAGTGTGAAAAGATTGTCACTTTACATAAAAAAGCATTTTATAATTTTTCGTTGATTTTTAAGAGCCCCTTCCGAAGGAATAAATAATTAATACTAAAACAGTGGAAAAATAAATAATAATGGATCCATTGCTTAACAATAATGACTGTACCTTTCAAAATCTAAAACCTCTCTTCTGTTAATCACTGTTGACCAAGCAAAACCCTATGGGTTGTTTAAAGCCATCCGGCAGCCACCTTGGTTTGGCAAGCATTTGTAGGCATTGACTCAGTTGATGTTGGAGTGAAAGGGGTGATTCCATCGCTGGAACCCTGACCCCAACTCACTCACCCAATTAAAAGATCCATCAGTAATCACTACTCACACAGACAAGATCAGGGAAAAAAATGGAGCATTCAGCAATGTAAGTCAAAAGATAAGATGACTCTCTCACAATACTTTTTAATCATGAATTATCTGAAGTTCTACCCATCTGTTTAATAACGTTTTTAAAATTAGTCCTCAGGAAAAAAATGAGTTCAAAACTGAAAAATTTAAAGGCTCCAATCAATTTCCTTTTGCCTCACAGTTGTCTTTCAGCAGATAAAGAAAAATCCATAGTAACAAGATAACATTTCATGCATTTACACATTTTCTCCTATAGACATCTAAAGCCTTCAGAAAGTATATTATTTGTAGTCATGCCCATCTGACATTTTCCATTTTACTCAAAAGATTTTATGGTTTGGTATTACAGCAATATACAAATTTGACAGCTTGCAATAGGATCTAGTCCCTGTAGCAAATCATTCTGACAGTTAAGTACTATACAGCTACTAATGTACTTTTTTTTACACTACACTTATTTAAAAATCTTGCAAAGTTGGAGACATGCATATGTTGAAATCCTGAAGAATGTTCTTAATGAGGTAATAAATTTTATACTGAGCATATTAAATAACAGGACCCTACACACCACACCACAATTTGGTCATTTGTAGTATCACTTATTCCCCTTTCAGTAATTCTCTATTACAACCAAATTTTTCCTCAACTGCATTTTAAACAATAAACTTGCTCATCACTGTCAATGTTTATTATCTTCTTAGAATTTCTCTTCATCTTTAAAAATAACAGAAGACGTGAATAAATCAGTACATGAGTTTATGTGAAACATAATGACTTTTAGTGATTGCCTTTACAACACATTTTTTTTCTTTTAAAGTGATGAAAGATAATCAATATGTCTTTGCATTCTCCGAACTGCACTAACAGAGGCTCTGTTGAATACAACTATGATTTCCTCTAGAAAGAAAGTGAAGCTGCTTTCTCACACTGCTGTATCATTCACTAAATAGGACTCAGAGTGATCTTACAGCATGAGAGGCAAACCCCATCAGTAATTCTATTTTTAGTATTTGATGCATCTGATAATATAAGCCAGTTAGCAAGAGAATAAGTGTATTCCTTTAGGAAATAGGAAAGCTGAATGTATTTTTTTTTTTTTTACATCCTTGATTCAACTCTTCAGATGGAATACCACAGTGAAACTACTCTATTTTCAGAATTGATGTACCTTTCAAAACTATAATCTTTGGCTTTCAAGTTCACTATTATTTGCCTTCAGGTACAAATTTTAAAGTGCATAGAGGCTTCTAAGCAGAATAGTTGGCCTCAGCCAGATACTGAAAGGTTTGGAGCTCCGTCATCACTGCAGTATAAATTCCTTTTCAAAATAATGTTCTTCACTCGGAGAACACTTGTGCCTGTGCTTGGTTCACTTGTCAAATACAAGTCGGAGGTCATCAAACGCCTGGGGGCAACTTCAGCTATTTCAAAAATCATTTCTCCCTCTATTTGGCTGCAGAAATAAAATTTCAAAACCCATAGGAATGTCTGCAGACATAGAAACCAGAGGTAGTCACTATGCCGCTGTGAGAAAGGTGCAAGGTGCACAAATACCACCAAGTTCTCTATGCAATGACAGCACATGAGATTTTCTTTGATACATGCAACTGAATATTTCAATAATGCCATAAGAATTCTATTCGAGAACTTTCTCTCCAAAAGGGAAAACCATTTTAAAACTAATTGTTACATTTGGGGTCTGCTGCAATTTTCCAAGATTTCTTATAACCCACAAACTTGCCTTGTTGTTTTATTTATATAAATTCAATGAATATTTAATTAATTTGATCTTCAAGAAGTGATTGATGTGTATAATAGACATTCACAGTTAAATATGTAACAAATACAATAATTCTGTGCTGATTTACTCTTTTATTAAATGTTCTTCCCTTAAATTTTATAATCAGATTTAAGATTGGTAATCTGTTTCCTGACTCTGCTGCTGTCTTCTGTGTGATCATACTATAAAAGCATTGCCCTCTCTAATTTCCCGTTCTTAATTGTTCCTGATAATTTTTACCCTATATTTTCTATTATGAAAATTTCTTTAAAAAAGACATTCTAACTTCAGTTGTGTTTTACATCTCCCTACTTCCTTTTTTGTTGTCATCTTCTTTGCACAATTTTTCAAAGATTTAATTATGACCAGAAATTCAATTATGACTGTGGCCAACCAATCATATTAGTAGAGAAAACAAGACAGAATGAAATAAGAAAAGGAAATGACTGAGTAAATTCTAAAATCTATACCATGTGGGAGCAATTTTTTCTTCTTGTCCTCAGGCATACCAACCCCAAGAGTGCCTACCCTGAGCACACACTCAAGTGGGGAGTAGGAGACATTCCTGGCATCCGCTCCATTCTTTTCCCTACCAGGTGCCAACGCTCTGACATCCTTTGGATAAGCAGAGAAGGTACCGCAGGACATGGGCAAGGGGGCTGGGAACAAAAGGACTCATCACAAGGATAATTTTTCCCAAACTGAAAGTCATTCCGAACCAAAGGAATCCATTCTAAATGAGTAGATAAGAAAATGCTCAGTAATCTAGAACCTGTGTTAATAATGAGAAGAATGCTTAAGTTGACAGAGAAAATGGTTCTCCCTTTTGAACATGGCTTGGACCCACAGACTATTCAGGTAACATTCGGCCACTTCTCTCTTGTTAAAGGGGTGATTCTGCCTAATAACCTGGTGTTTCCAGAAAGCCAACTGTAGCATTTTTAAGATGGTGTAGCCATTACTTTATTAGCCCCTAGACAATTATTCTACACAGAAGTTAAATATTGTTCAAGAAAGAAAAGGGGGGAGGGGTGGACAAACTAATTGGATAAATACCACTGTAGCCAAATATATTTTTGTGGTATTTTGTTTAAAAATAATAATGAATTTTATTAAAGCATTTAAATTAACAGCCACATTAATAAAATACAATGTCTTGAAAATAACTCCAGTGCCATCCATTTAATTATGGGACTTGAAAGAGGCCACACCTGTGATATTAGCAAACAAGGTGGCTGGATGAGATAAAGGTTCTTCACAAAACACACACTATTTTAGGATCAACATAATCCACTGAAGAACACTGAAAGAGCTGTGTTCCATTCGTTGTCTCCTTTTTTTAATGGTCATTATAAGAGGAAAAATCTGCTATAGCAAACAAATCCTTTCTTACATCCTCTACAAGAATCTTCCTACACAAATAATTGTACAGAGGAGTATTTCAAAAACCACAAGTTGAATCTATGAATAAATAAAAGGCTAACAACAATATTACCAAAATATTCAAATAGCTCTGCATAAACTCCAATATTCTGTATTCTAAAAAGACTACTACTAACAATAAGCATTTTTTATATATAGCTTTCATACCTCAGAAGACATTTTAAACTCGCTTGCCATAAACTGTTCTTTAAGCCTCTTACAGTTACTAGCCCTTACTAGTGTTGCTTATTACTGATATATAAAAACACTAACTTGCCCCAAGGGAAGAGCAACTCTTTTCATATGGCTAAATGAAAACCTGAAAACTAAAAACCACCCTCTGGAATTCAGCACTTTGAATGCACAGCAGGCAGCACTTTTTCTGCCCTGCTGTCAGCGAGAGCCCTCCTTGGGTGAGAGCACCCGATCAGGCATCACATCTCTGTCTGTCTATCTGTCTCTCCCCCCGACACACAAAGACACATACACAGACACACCTACACACCCCCCTCTAAAATTGGGCCAGGCTCTGATTAGGCACTTTCTCAACGAGGTGGTTTAACGGCAACTGGGTAAGAAATTGGAACAGCAGCACCACCTAGTGGGCACTGGAGAGAGGCTCAGATTTCCCTTGCCTCTGCTTCAGTCAGGTCACTCTAGGTTTTCAATCCCCAGCTGACCAGAGGTTCCAAGATCAGAACTCTCAGACAACAGGGAAAGTGTTCCATGCGTATTCAGAGACTCTCCAAATTACTGCTAGGCTCTGTTGCCTAATCACATGTACCCATTGATGCAGATAAGGTAACCAGTGCCTTGTTTTAAAACTGCTTGTGGAAGAGATGTGCATGAATTTAGCACCATGACTTTTAAAGGATTTTTCCTTTTTAAAAAAAAAAAAATAAAGGACAAGTCATTTCATACTGTCTGATCAAATCCTTCAGCCACAATAATTTTGTGTCAGAAGCATAAAGAGTAAGTAAAATTTTGCTGCCTTTTTATTCATTTCATGAATATTTATTCAGTACCTACCATATATATGCACATACACACACATACCACATAATTTTAATCTATGATACTTGATTAGTAATCAAGGTTGTTCTGTTATATTTAAAATGGATGACCAACAAGGACTTAATACATAGCACATGGGACTCTGCTCAATGTTATGTGCTAGTCTAAATGGAAGAGAGATTTGGGAGAGAATGGATACATGTATGTTTATGGCTGAGTCCCTTCACTGTTCACCTGAAATGACCCAGATAACCACGATGGTATGGTCACCCACCTAGAGCCACACATCCTGAAGTGTGAAGTCAACTGGGCCTTAGGAAACATTACTACAAACAAAGCTAGTGGAGGTGATGGAATTTCAGCTGAGCTATTTCAAAGTGTAAAAGATGATGCTGTTAAAATTCTGCACTCAATATGCCAGCAAATTTAGAAAATTCAGCAGTGGCCACAGGACTGGAAAAAGTCAGTTTTCATTCCAATCCCAAAGAAAGGCAATGGCAAAGAGTGTTCAAACTACTGTACAATTGCTCTCATTTCACATGCTAGCAAGGCAGTGCTCAATCTCCTTCAAGCTAGGCTTCAACAGTACATAATTGAGAAACACCAGATGTACAAGCTAAATTTAGAAAAGGCAGAAGAACCAGAGATTAAATTATCAACATTTGCTGGATCGTAGAAAAAGCAAGGGGATTCCAGAAAAACATCTATTTCTGTTTCATTGACTATACTAAAGCCTTTGACTGTGTAGATCACAAAAAACTGTGGAAAACAAAGAAATGGGAATACCAGACCATCTTACCAGTCTCCTGAGAAACCTGTATTAAGCAGCAACAGTTAGAACCAAACATGGAATAACAAACTTGTTCAAAATTGGGAAAGGGGTACATCAAGGTTGTATACTGTTACTCTGCTTATTTAACTTCTATGCAGAGTATATCATGTGAAATGCTGGGCTGGATGACTCATTTCCAAAGAGCCAACACATTGGAAAAGACCTTGTTTCTGGGAAAGATTGCAAGTAGGAGAAGAGGAGGGTGACAAGATGTTAAGGGGTGACAGAGGATAAGATGATGACAGAGGATAAGATGGTGACAGAGGATAAGACTCAACGAACATGAGTTTGAGCAAACTCCGGGAGATAGTGAAGGACAGGGAAGCCAGGCATGCTGCAGACCATGGGGTCACAAAGAGTTGGACATAACTTGGAGACTGAACAGCAATAACAATCACAACATTGTTAACTGGCTATAACCCAATTCAAAATAAAAAGTTTAAAGTTTGGGGGAAAAAAGTAATCAAGGTTGCTCAATTTCTATAAGAACTGCTGCTGCTGCTAAGTCATTTCAGTCATGTCCGACTCTGTGTAACCCCATAGACAGAAGCCCACCAGGCTCCTCGTCCCTGGGATTCTCCAGGCAAGAATACTGGAGTGGGTTGCCATTTCCTTCTCCAGTGCATGCACACATGCTAAGTTGCTCCAGTTGTGTCCGACTCTGGGCAACTCTATGGACAGCAGCCCACCAGGCTCCTCTGTCCACGGAATTCCCTAGGCAAGAATACTGGAGTGGGTTGCCATTTCCTTCTCTGTCTATAAGAACAGGTAATGTTAAGATACTAAATTGGATCATAAAATCAATAATTGTACAGTAGCAAATATACATCTGTTGCCAAATGTTATTGCATTATTCACAAATAAGAAATTTAAACAATCAGCCAAAAAAAAAAAAAAACACCTCTAGGGATGCTTTTTAAAAGCAATTAAGAACTTCTATTTTGCCAGACTGCCACTTACTTCTTTAAACAAAGATATTATCTTCCTGAAAATGACAAAAACTTTCTCATCGTGTGTATGTCTTCTCTGTGTGTGGACCAGGGGGTTCTCATATGGGGGTGAGATATATCTGGCATTGCTTACTTTCTTTCTAGTTTTGTTGAGAAGTACCTGACATACATCACTGTATAAGTTTAAGGCATACTGCATGATGGTTTGATTTACATATATTGTGAATGAATACCACAGTATGTCTAGCTAACATCCATCTTCTCATATAGAAACAACAAAAAGAAATTTAAGAAGGGAAAAAAATTATTCCTGTGATGAGAACTCATAGGATTTATTCTCTTAGGAGCTTTCCTACACAATACACAGCAGTCTCAGCTATAGTCATGATGTTGTCCATTACATCCACAGTGCTTCTTTACCTTATAACTAGAAGTTTATACCTTTTGGCTTCACCTGTTTGGTCAGGGATGCTGTGATCTATGATACACATGACAGCCATCCACAACAATTAACTGACCTAAAACGTCAACAGAGCCAAAGCCAAAAACGCCCAGTCTAGACTGTGAGATGCTGGAAGAAAGGAACAAATTCTTACTCAAAAATGTACACCAAGTATTTGGTAAGGTCAGGTAATAACTGTTTGGCAAAATACACTGACACAAACATCTAATTCCTATCCCCAACCCCCGATCTGTGTGAATAAGAAAGCAGATGAACAAGCCAGCATCCAGAAAAGGGCTGGCTATAGCTCCAGAAAAAAAGCGAAACTGACGCTAGCAGACACACACACATTCACTAAGCAGACACAGTAAACATTCCATCTAGACTCAGGCCAGCGGAGATGAATACTACATGAAATGACTGCTCTTACTTCTAGCTGGATGCACACTGATTAATGAAACTTCAAAAGAATATGCAACATACACAATCAAGGTGGCAACCTTTGCCATTTTTGGAGGCCATCATCAGATTTCAGATTTCTAGATACAGTTTCTTGGCTGGCACTGAAATGATCCATGCTGGCCCTCCCTGTTGTTCCATTAAAACCCCTCTCAGACTGGTATTGGTGACAACAGATCACTAGGGACAATCTGTAGACAAGAGTAGCCGGTACACAGGTCCTTAAAGGGAAGCATCAAGAGCAGTGACCACTTATTCCAAGGGGCATTAATGTGATAACAGAAACCATCTTTTAGGAAAGAGACCCAAAGGTGGGTGTTAAATGTAGTGTTGGAATTTCTACAAATACATATTACTTGTAAACCAGAAAAAAATTAAAATGTAAGACATTTGTTAGTATTTGTCACACTAAGCATTACGTTTTGTAGTATGTAATGAACTCAACGTTTTTCTTTATAACCTGCCTTACAATCCTAATTCTGGCAATTTTTTTGTTTATTTCTTTCTTATTGGTAGGTTGTTTTCCTCCAATGAAAGATATTTTTTATAATTTTTAATGGACAAAACTAATGCATTCTATCCTAAAGACCCAAACAATATCCACAGATAGAATATGTATCAATTGAATAATGAAAACAAGTTTATATAACTAAAAAGCAGTAGATGAAAAGCAGTTTGTACATAAAATATAATGTGATATAGGATTTATTGTATTTTTTCTTTTTTCTGTACCAATTTTCCAACCTTTGGGCTGTTAAAATTTTTACACTCAAACTGCACTTATAAGAGAGGACAAAATTAAGGCTACATATGAGATTTCTTGAAATCAAGCAGAAATACAGCAGTCAGCACAGTCACAGAAGACACTACTTCTGCCTCTCTCTCTTACTTTTTAAACTGGTGATCAAGATATAAGGTTGCAAACATTTTCCCTTGGAAGTTCATGAGCTGAACAACCTTACTCTCTTCTGATGGTCACCATGAACTTTGAAGGGCCATTTAAATGCCCCAGTTATTTCCATCTCATTCTCAAAACTTCCATACCACACTCTGATCATGTTGGCAGATGATCTCATATCTGCCAACAGCAATCATCGGGTGTAGAAAGGGCCACATATTTTCTAGCTATGTGAAATTCTTAATGGAGCTATAGTGGAAAATAACAGGGTTCACTGAAAGACAGAATCTAAGTTCCTGAAACAGAAGTCCAGAGACAAAACACCCTGCTACCCAGTGGGGGAGAGACTACTAATAACAAAGAAAGAAACACTCAGGTTAAAGAGTTACAGCTCAGTGTCGGAAATAGTGGAAAGACCCCAAGTTAGAAATAACAAGGACTAAACAAATTGTAGGGTATTAAGTACACTTGTAAGACATGCTTCAGTATTTTAAAGTCATGCAATTTACCTGTAGGAAAAATTCTCATTAAATGTGAAATATTAAGAGCCTGAACTAGTAATCTGTTGACTCACAATTTAACAGAACTCCAAGATAACTTCAGTGTTGAGGACAAAAAAGGCCTCCCTTCTCATGAAAAAAGAAAAAAAAAAAAGAAAAAAAAAAACAATCTAACAAAGAGAAACAATGAGAAGATAACCAGTCAGAGAGTTGGGCAATTTAAATGAACTTTATCTGTTGGTGAGAAAATCCCTCGGGAATGATCAAAGTTTCTCTGCAAGTCTCTTCTCGGTGAAGAGATGATGAAATCAAGTTAGACTCGTTTTTCTAAGTCAAGGCCAACCAAAGACAGGCAACAGACAGAAAGACTAAGCAATTCAAACAAAGATATTTGGATAATTTGGGTCAGTTACTAACAAACTTTACCGATAACCTTGAGATTGAAAAGTCACATTAATTCATGAAATGCAGTATTCCTTTGCCTTACTGAAGACATAATTTGTAGAAAGCTATATGCATACTTACAACAGAAAAAGAATACGTACAGGTATGTAATTTAGGCTAAAAGTATAAAAAATGTAGAATAATTCAATGAAGCTAAGAAAAAAGTATGTGCATGAATAGAAATATTGAGAACTTGAAATTAACACTAATTTATGAGGAAAAAAAAAAAAGTATTGGCACTCACCAATTTTAACCTCTGTAAAGGTATTCTGCCTACATCTATCTGTGTCCTTTCTGGGACATTAGTAAACCGGACTTCTGGGACTGCAACGGCGCACATGACATGGGCCCACCTACAGGAAACGAGACAGAAATGTAAACAAATGTTCCCTAAACTTAACACGGCCTGTACTTCCACCAGGAGGTGACAATTCACATGCATGGGAAACACACAGATGAGAAAGCAAGCCCAGAGCACCTATGTCCATCACAAACAGACTCTCTGAATTTCAAAGCTATTGGATGATACCTGGACAGACTCAGTGCCACACCTGCCCACCACAGTGACAGGAAGAACTAGGTGAAGACCAAAGTATACTATCATTGTATTTATATGTTTCTACATATGACTGTAAAATACTGAGATGCATGTCTGCTATTTCACTTGACATTGCATTACATAGGTGTTTAATATACTTAAGATAATTAATATGTGGCAAAAGATTAGTTCAATTAATAAAAGGTATGAAAATGAAATGAGTATACCATATAATCTTTTTATATAATTTTGATGTCATGAAGCAAACCAGAATAGCAAAAATTCTCTAGAAGAATTAATACAGATTAAGTCTTTAATTAAATTGTTTCTTATTGCAATCCTACTATAATCAAAGGAACCAAGAGATAAGGGGAAATGAAATTTAACTTGTTCCCTGTTTCCTACTAAAACCCTTGTGCTCAGTTCAGTTCAGTTGCTCAGTCATGTCCGACTCTTTGCAACCCCATGGACTGCAGCACGCCAGGCTTCCCTGTCCATCACCAACTCCTGGAGGTTACTCAAAAACCTTGTGCATCTCCTTTCAAATTCTGAATCACTCCAGAAAAATGACAACGTCCTCATTAACACTATTAAGTTTCTCATAAGTATTATGCCTCAAACAAACATAAAGACTCGAGGTTTAAAGAGATTTTGAAAGAATTATCAAATTTGTCAACTTATTTTTAAGTCAAAGCATGTTATTTCATTCAAATAATGTAAGACTCCATCCTGCCTTTAAAGACCACCAGGAGAGAGAATAAGTATCAACCCCAACAGGGTACTCTTTCATATCTAAATAAATGTTATAATTTATAGCAAACATTACTTCTTTTTGTCCTAGTCCAAGGGAAGGAAGAGAAGTCCTTATCGCCTCCATCTTTACAGGAACTGGCAGTCTGCACCATTCATGTAACAGTCCCAGAACCAGTCAATAGTTTTCAGCACAGTGTCAATCACATTAACTAAGACTAAGAGATGAACATCTAAAATTGAGCAAACACACAGTCTCTTAGACTAAACTTTACCAACACAGAAATGATAAATGCCTTTATTCTCCCTTATAATCAATCAGAAACATGTGTACATGCACATGATTACATGACATTACATTATATTACTCCAGGAGTCTCAACTCCAGTGTCCATAGGGCCAGGCAGGATGAAACCAAATAAACATATACTGGTAAATCATGGTAACCTAGAGAATGTCTACTCTCTTTAGGCCAGGTTCTCATCCTAACTGATTATTGTCATATAAAGATGCACAATCATTTACCAAGTAAAGATGAAAATCTGGATTTTTATATAACTCTCAACTTTTAAAATCTGAATTAAATTCATAAAATGGTGGCAGTCAAATAAAACATATCTTGGGGCTGGATGTGGCTCCCAAGTGCCATAATACAACCTATACCTAAATTATTTCTACAAGTCTCTAATTTATAGGAAACTATAATTTGCACTGGCCCCATCTTAAATGATTAAATTGGGTCATAAAGATAAAATTCATGCAAAAATACATTTCAGCTGCTGCCATAGAAACATTACCCATCTTTTTTGTTCACTTATGAGTCTCTTCATATTTTCCAACTGTCCCCTTTAAACTGTAAAATCAATCTTTTCTCCCTGTGTTTCTATTTAAGAATATACACTTTCTTAATTTACTGGTGTTAAAAGTAAATGGTTTTGTTCTAACACTATGATTATAATTGATTTTATTTATCTGAAGATAACAGATTTCATTGTTTTCAGGCATATTCTGCTTTTATGACAACAGCAGCATTCATCAAATTAAAAACAAGAATTCCAGTGGCACGAGAATACAGGCTGTCTTCAAGCTCTGTTAGTGAAAGAGGGATTACTCCTTATGATGTCAAAGACAGAACAGAAGCAGACTGAGAACACCTTCACCCAGCAGAAATGTGCTGTCAGTAATGGCTTCTGGAAACGTACAAAATCTCCACCTTGCACCTGAACAGCAAGAGCTGTGGAACAGCGTGGGAGAGATGTTCAAGGAGAAGGGGACACGGGGATACTTACGGTTGACTTATGCTGTTTTATGGCAGAAACCAATACAACATTGTAAAGCAACTATCCTCCAATTAAAAATTATTTTTAAAAAGATCAAACATTTTAACTTATTAATAAAAACAAAGCTGTGGAACGCATGTGTACAACAATGAGAAGCAAAGCACACTGTAAACCCAGAAGTTCAACACTCAACAGAGGAGAAGGAAATGATGAAATTCCGCACAATTAACGCACTACTTACTTATTGTTCTTAGTTTCCTTAAGAGCACCCCCTCTCAAATTGCAGAGACAGCACTCCTAGGGCAGAAACAAATGCCACATAATTATTAGAGTCATGTAATAAAAGTCAGCACTATTTATCTAAATATCCCCATACAGTCTATTTTTTTATTTTAAATTAAAACTATCAGGAACTTCATGAAGGACTATCTCTTAACAGTTCAAGAAGGGAGAGGAAAAAGAGAGATGGGAAGGTGAGAGACAACCAAAAGTGTTCTGGGTGTGTGTATCTCCTGGAGGGAACTGTCATTATTCTAGCATCAAGAACGCCATTGCTGGGGGGACCTGTGACTCAGAAACTGGTGTGTGGAGAGGTAGGTACCAGCATTCTACAACAGGGCACACACATACGACTCCCTTGAGTTCTAGGAATCCATTCCTGAATACAGGAGGGTTAAAACACAGAGTAGTGGCAGGCTTTGTTCTAATATAGAGATAAGCAGGAAGTTCTTTATAAGAACACTCTTCACAAAAGTATCACTTGGGTCTTTCTGTGGGCAAATATTGTTGGAAAAATTATTCTGATAAATGCAGGCTTTCCAGAAAAACAGAAAACAGTGCCATAAAATGTATTCCTTTATCTTCCCCACACTGACTTTACATTTTTGGCACTTTTAAAAAATAACTGCACTTATTTATTTATTTTTGGCTGCGCTGTGTCTTTATTGCGGCGAGCTAGAGCGACTCTCTAGTTGTGGTGCGTGGGCTTCTCATGGCTGTGGCTTCTCTTGTGGTGGAACACGGGTCTAGGGCATGCTGGCTTCAGTGGTTACTGCATATGGGCTCAGCAGTTGCAGCTACCAGGCTCTAGCACACGGGCTCAACAGTCGTGGCACATGGGCTTAATTGCTCTGTGTCATGTGGGATCTTCCTGGACCAGCTATTGAACCCATGTCATCTGAAATGGGAGGTGGATTCTTTACCACTGAGCTACCAGGGAAAGCCCTCTATTTTTGGCATTTTTATGTGTCTTAGATTGGCATATACTTTTTACTCCAAGATGACTCCCTTTACATAATAAAGATATACTTATCACTTCTCATTACAATTTTATGAAAAACTCCATAAGAAAACATGGCCAAAAAGTAATGCAATGACTTCTGTTGACCTAGAATTTTTAACTAAATATCTAAGCAACGTTTTTATTTTCAACCTCAAGCTTGTACTCCCAGTTTACTGCACTAGTATCTTTTTTTCAATAGTTACAGGTTATTTGGTGGGTTTTTTTTTTTTTCCTTCAAGCTGTCTATATAAAATTTCTTTATCTATTCTCCCAGGTGATCTCCTTTAAATGATTTTGACAGCTTTGCCCAAGCCTGTGAAGATTAGATCCCTCTAACTTATCTAATAATAATGGGGTGTCAAACTCTGCAGCATTTATTTTTGTGAGAATAACACCAAAACTACTGAGGAGGATCAACATATCTATAGAACTCTTAATAGGGAGCAAAAAAATAAAAGAAAGAAAATACAAGAAATTTTCAATGGTTTTATTTGTCTGGAAGTCTCTACACACTGATTTGAAGTTTTCCCTGGTGATTATTAAAGGTTCACAGTAGCAAAAGGTCCACATTAGCTGCCCTGTGGACATCCATTTGAATTCATCACAAACCCAGCTCAAGAACTTGATAGAGAACATTCTTTAGTGTAAAGCCATATTCCAGGGGCCTTTCAAAGAACTGGTTTTGATGAAACACACAACAAAAGGAAAATTTCACACTCAAAATACTGAAAATGAAAAATGGAATAATTTGAATTATTCAATAACATCCAAATTATTCAGTAACTATTTCATAAAATGTTTTTGACTTTCAGTATTTTTCCAGTAATTTAACATACTTTCTAGAGACAGAATGAAAATAAAACACAAGGTCAGATACTTTCATTCAATATAAAAAGATGTGAGTATGAAGTGGGAATGTGGGAAGGGAGAGTTGCAGACTGTGAGGAGTACAGACACTGAGAGAATTAGTTGTCTGATTAATGAAACTAGTAGTGAGAAGAAGCCTAAAGGGATGAGTTGGCAGAGTTAAAAATAGCACAGCAGCATGGAGGCTGCTCCATACACCTGATTAGGATCAGGAACAGGCACATGTGCTGCAGCACACGACTACAACAGGAAGACCATCCTGTAAAGTGGAACCTGTAGACTCAAGAAGTTAAGTGGAGTTGAGAAGACTCTCACCTGCCACAACATGAAACTTGTTCTTTTGATACCTCCCTCTCACAAAATCTAATGGACAATTCAAAGTCCTTGGTTTGCCTAATTTCTTGGCAGCATTCAACATAATTGATTGTGCCCAAAACAGCTTCTTCCTGTGGTTTCTATGACCAGACAGTCTCCTCATTGTCCTCCATCTCAAGCTGATCCTTAGCTTTCTTTTACAGGCATCTTTTTCGAGCTCCTTAAACACTGTAATTTCTGTAGTAGGGCCTATTTATTCCTCTCTCCATACCTGTTTGCTGGGCATCTGATGCACTACCTTGATTCCCTGAAGATCACTGACGCAAACATTTAACTTCTGTCATGTCTGACAGTCCACAGGAATCTCAAACATACGTGCAAGACTGAACTCATGTCTTCTTCCCAAGCCTATACTCCTTCAGCTTCCCACCAATGGCATCAACCAGCCATTCTAGCTCAGGCTAGAAGGTACAATCTTCCTCTCATCTGAGATTGAATCAACTGAACTCTGTAAATCCCACCTTCCTTGAGTTTCCCTCTAAAATGAACACATCCTTGACATTTCAGTGTAAATGCTGATTCCTCAAGAAGGGGTCTCCTAATTCCCTGCTCATTTACTTCCCTCTTGTTACTCTTGTTAACTATTTGTTGAATTTCTTCTGCTGTCCTCACTAAACTGTTAGCTCAGTGAGTGCTGGCAGAAATTTCTTAGGTGACTCTTTATAATGACACCCAATAGACAGAGCACCCTCCATGAGAATTTGTTAAATAAATTAGAAAATACGGCAAAATAGGCAGAGCGAAAATCCTGAAAATCATCAAAGCGTCACAAAACTGCTAAGACTGTGTTCACATACTGGTGAGAGTACTAAGGAAAGAAAACTTCAGGCTTCAGAGACTTAACATAGAGTTAAAAAACACTGATTTGCCATGGAGTTATTTTTGCCATGATTTACTTCAGTAGAAATCATATTTCTTAATAAAGGACAAAAAAAAAATCTGTGGTCAAGTAAAGCTACTTTGATCTACATGATATTATATGATAACATGGTTTCTTTTTAATTTACTTAATTTGAAAAAAATAAGTAGGAAAGAATAAAATCATATCCAGTTATACCATTTTTCTTTTTGGGACTCAATATTCCTCACATAGGTCAAACAAGCTGGTCTGGTAGAAACACAAAGATGTCAACCTTTCAAGTCATTCATTTGTAAATTAATTTGAACTAGAGCTTCCCTGATACCTCAGTTCTTAAAAAATCCACTTGCAATGCAGGAAACCCAGGTTCAATTCCTGGGTTGGCAAGATCCGCTGGAGAAGGGATAGGTTACCCATTCCAGTATTCTTCGGCTTCCCTTGTTGTTCAGCTGGGAAAGAATATGTTTGCAGTGCAGGAGACCTGGGTTCGATCCCTCAGTTGGGGAGATCCCCTTCAGAAGGGAAAGGCTACTCACTCCAGTATTCTGGCCTACAGAATTCCATAGACTATACTCCATGGGGTTGCAAGGAGTTGGACACGACTGAGTGACTTTCACTTCCACTTTCTTTACTACTATTTATTTTTCAGCTAGCAGATGTGATGGAATTCCAGTTGAGCTATTTAAAATTCTGGAAGATGATGCTGTGAAAGTGCTGCACTCAATACGCCAGCAAATTTGGACCACTCAGCAGTGGCCACAGGACTGGAAAAGGTCCGTTTTCATTCCAATCCCCCAAGACAGGCAATGCCAAAGAATGCTCAAACTACTGCACAATTGCACTCATCTCACATACTAAAGGAATGTTCAAAATTCTCTAAGTCAGGCTTCAGCAATACATGAACCATGAACTTCCAGATGTTCAAGCTGATTTTAGAAAACACAGAGGAACCAGAGATCAAATTGCCAACATCTGCTGGATCATGGAAAAAGGAAGAAAGTTCCAGAAAAACACCTATTTCTGCTTTATTGACTATGCCAAAGCCTTTGACTGTGTGGATCACAATAAACTGTGGAAAATTCTGAAAGAGATGGGAATACCAGACCACCTGACTTGCCTCTTGAGAAACCCGTATGCAGGTCAGGAAGCAACAGTTAGAACTGCACATGGAACAACAGACTGCCTCCAAATAGGAAAAGGAGTACATCAAGGCTGTATATTGTCACCCTGCTTATTTAATTTCTATGCAGAGTACATCATGAGAAACACTGGGCTGGAAGAAGCACAAGTTGGAATTAAGACTGCCGGGATAAATATCAATAACCTCAGATATGCAGATGACACCACCCTTATGGCAGAAAGTGAAGAAGAACTCAAAAGCCTCTTGATGACAGTGAAAGAGGAGAGTGAAAAAGTTGGCTTAAAGCTCAACATTCAGAAAACTAAGATCATGGCATCTGGTCCCATCACTTCATGGGAAATAGAAGGGGAAACAGTGGAAACAGTGTCAGACTTTATTTTGGGGGGCTCCAAAATCACTGCAGATGGTGACTGCAGCTATGAAATTAAAAGATGCTTACTCCTTGGAAGGAAAGTTATGACCAACCTAGATAGCATATTCAAAAGCAGAGACATTACTTTGCCAACAAAGGTTTGTCTAGTCAAGGCTATGGTTTTTCCTGTGATCATGTATGGATGTGACAGTTGGACTGTGAAGAAAGCTGAGTGCCAAAGAATTGATGCTTTTGAACTGTGGTGTTGGAGAAGACTCTTGAGAGTCCTTTGAACTGCAAGGAGATCCAACCAGTCCATCATAAAGGAGAGCAGTCCTGGGTGATCTTTGGAAAGAATGATGCTAAAGCTGAAACGTCAGTACTTTGGCCACTTCATGCGAAAAGTTGACTCACTGGAAAAGACTCTGATGCTGGGAAGGATTGAGGGCAAGAGGAGAAGGGGACGACAGAGGATGAGATGGCTGGATGGCATCAATGACTCAATGGACGTGAGTTTGAGTGAACTGTGGGAGTTGGTGATGGATAGGGAGGCCTGGTGTGCTGCGATTCGTGGGGCTGCAAAGAGTCGGACACAACTGAGCTACTGAACTGAACTGATTATTCAGGTTTCTGCCAAAATATCATTTCCTCCAGGAAGCCTTCCTTGCTTCTCCTCCAAGAGCAGCCTATGCCTATGTTAATAGCTAGGTAGAAGACAATATCAGACACATCAATTTTTAACGTTTCTTTTCTTTGTTTAAATAATACCTTACTGTCAGAAAAGAAAATTGGTCAGTCTAAAATTAAATAGGTTAACCATTGCTGAAAAGCAGCTCGAGTTTTCTTAAGAATCTGTACAATGTCTGATATACACAAAGGTTGGCACCGACCAAATATACTAATTGTATTAAGTATTGAACATCTTCAATTGCAGTGAAAGAACTGAATTAGGAAGTAGGAAGTGATAGTTCCATCAGGATAGTAAGTCATTGAATTGGTTACCAAAAATGAAAAGTCTTCTATTAGAAGAAGGGAGACTATATTAAAGGCCTGCTACTGCTGCTGCTAAGTCGCTTCAGTCATGTCCGACTCTGTGCGACCCCATAGACGGCAGCTCACCAGGCTTCCCCGTCCATGGGATTCTCCAGGCAAGAACACTTGAGTGGGTTGCCATTTCCTTCTCCAATGCATGAAAGTGAAGTCACTCAGTGGTGTCCTAATTCATTTCAAAAAGCATGCCAGAAACCATGTACGTTCAGTTCAGTTCAGTTGCTCAGTCGTGTCTGACTCTGTGACCTCATGAATTACACCACGCCAGGCCTCAGTGTCCATCACCAACTCCCACAGTTCACTCAAACTCACGTCCATTGAGTCAGTGATGCCATCCAGCCATCTCATCCTCTGTCGTCCCCTTCTCCTCCTGCCCTCAATCCCTCCCAGCATCAGAGTCTTTTCCAATAAGTCAACTTTTCGCATGAAGTGGCCAAAGTATTGGCGTTTCAACCTCAGCATCAGTCCTTCCAATGAACACCCAGGACTGATCTCCTTTAGGATGGACTGGTTGGATCTCCTTGCAGTCCAAGGGACTCTCAAGAGTCTTCTCCAACACCACAGTTCAAAAGCATCAATTCTTTGGCACTCAGCTTTCTTCACAGTCCAGCTCTCACATCCATACATGACCACAGGAAAAACCATACCTTGACTAGATGGACCTTAGTTGGCAAAGTAATGTCTCTGCTTTTGAATATGCTATCTAGGTTGGTCATAACTTCCCTTCCAAGGAGTAAGCATCTTTTAATTTCATGGCTGCAATCACCATCTGCAGTGATTTTGGAGCCCCCCAAAATAAAGTCTGACACTGTTTCCACTGTTTCCCCATCTATTTCCCATGAAGTGATGGGACCAGATGCCATGATCTTAGTTTTCTGAATGTTGAGCTTTAAGCCAACTTTTTCACTCTCCTCTTTCACTGTCATCAAGAGGCTTTTGAGTTCTTCTTCACTTTCTGCCATAAGGGTGGTGTCATCTGCATATCTGAGGTTATTGATATTTGTTCCGGCAATCTTGATTCTAGCTTGTGCTTCTTCCAGCCCAGCGTTTCTCATGATGTACTCTGCATAGAAGTTAAATAAGCAGGGTGACAATATACAGCCTTGACGAACTCCTTTTCCTATTTGGAACCAGTCTGTTGTTCCATGTCCAATTCTAACTGTTGCTTCCTGACCTGCATATGGGTTTTTCAAGAGGCAGATCAGGTGGCCTGGTATTCCCATCTCTTTCAGAATTTTCCACAGTTTATTGTGATCCACACAGTCAAAGGCTTTGGCATAGTCAATAAAGCAGAAATAGGTGTTTTTCTGGAACTCTCTTCCTTTTTCCATGATCCAGCAGATGTTGGCAATTGGATCTCTGGTTCCTCTGCCTTTTCTAAAATCAGCTTGAACATCTGGAAGTTCATGGTTCACGTATTGCTGAAGCCTGGCTTGGAGAATTTTGAGCATTACTTTACTAGCGTGTGAGATGAGTGCAATTGTACGGTAGTTTGAGCATTCTTTGGCATTGCCTTTCTTGGGGGACTAGAATGAAAACTGACCTTTTCCAGTCCTGTGGCCACTGCTGAGTGGTCCAAATTTGTTGGCGTATTGAGTGCAGCACTTTCACAGCATCATCTTTCAGGATTTGACATGGTTCAACTGGAATTCCATCACCTCCACTAGCTTTGTTTGTAGCGATGCTTTCTAAGGTCTACTTGACTTCACATTCCACGATGTCTGGCTCTAGGTGAGTGATCACACCATCGTGATTATCTGGATCGTGAAGACCTTTTTTGTATAGTTATTCTGTGTATTCTTGCCACCTCTTCTTAATATCTTCTGCTTCTGTTAGGTCCATACCATTTCTGTCCTTTATTGTGCCCATCTTTGCATGAACTGTTCCCTTGGTATCTCTAATTTTCTTGAAGAGATCTCTAGTCTTTCCCATTCTGTTGTTTTTCTCTATTTCTTTGCATTGATCGCTGAAGAAGGCTTTCTTATCTCTTCTTGCTATTCTTTGGAACTCTGCATTCAGATGTTTATATCTTTCCTTTTCTCCTTTGCTTTTGGCTTCTCTTCTTTTCACAGCTATTTGTAAGGCCTCCCCAGACAGCCATTTTGCTTTTTTGTATTTCTTTTCCATGGGGATGGTCTTGATCCCTGTCTCCTGTACAATGTCACGAACCTCATTCCATAGTTCTTCAGGCACTCTATCTATCCAATCTAGTCCCTTAAATCCATTTCTCACTTCCACTGTATAATCATAAGGGATTTAATTTAGGTCATACCTGAATGGTCTAGTGGTTTTCCCTACTTTCTTCAATCTACGTCTGAATTTGGCAATAAGGAGTTCATGATCTGAGCCACAGTCAGCTCCCGGTCTTGTTTTTGCTGACTGTATAGAGCTTCTCCATCTTTGGCTGCAAAGAATATAATCAATCTGATTTCAGTGTTGACCATCTGGTGATGTCCATGTGTAGACATTTATTTTACCTGCCTTATTTAACAAGAACTTATTAAGTCACTAATTTCACAGGAAACTAAGAATCAAGAGATTGAATTACGGACCTAAAAACCATCCAGTCCAGAATGATTTGCACTTTTCTGTAAATAACCAGATATTTACTACCTTGGGCTTTGTATAACTATGAAGTTATTGCAACTAAACTCTGCCACTATAGGACAATATGTAATCAAATGGGTGTGGCTATATCCCAATTACAATGTTATTTACAAAAGTAGGCAGTGAGCTGGACTGAATCCACAGGTTTTATTTTCCAACCCCTAGAGTTAGTTACTCAAATGTGTGAGACTCTGAGATGCTATGGATTGTAGACCACCAAGCTCCTCTATCCAGGAAACTCCCCAGCCAAGAATACTGGTCTGGGTTGCCATTTTCTTCTCCAGGGGATCTTCCTTACATAGAGATTGAACCCAGGTCTTCTGCATTGCAGTCAGGTTCCTTATCATCTGAGCCACCAGGCAAGCCCAACTAACAAAAACAGCAACTGAGTTTAAGCTCAGGCTTTATTGACCAAATGTCCACACTCTTTTTCTCCAGTATCTTCTGCCCTATATACAAGGCAAGGCACAAGACATCAAAGTAGAGAACCGAAATAAACAGGAGAACTGTGCCTGGTCTGGGAAGCTCACAACTGAGAAGGGAGAAGACATGTTTGCACTCAATAAAACTGAAGAAAATAAAAGCAAAGGGCAAAACCAACTCCCCATTTCCTCATTTCTATAAATAAGATTTCATTTTATTAATCACCTCAAAAGAACTCATATCATAAAAAACTGTTATCAAGCAGCATATATTACATAATGATCTGTGTCCCCATTTGTTTTACTAACGTAGCTAATAATAAAACCTCTCATTGGTGTGAGAATAAATTGGTAAATTTAGCTCCACTTCACCTTCAAAAATAATACCATTTTACGCAAAAGCAACATTTTAGTTAGTCTGTGCCATCAAACTTCAGGCTAAATGAATCCAATTTAACTGAGAGGAAGAATAGTTAAACTAGAGAGCCAGCTACAACCTGGTGTTTAACAAAATGCAGATGGCCAAGGTCAAATCACAGTTCTACCATTTACTACTGGTATGACCTCTGGCTAGTTACTTACCTACTTCCTTTGCTTTAGATATTTCACCTATAAAAGAGGAAAAAATACTACTTCCCGAAATGAGTTAATAAATGTAACACATTTCATAAACACACAATAGCAGTGGTCAACTATGTGAAAGGTTAATTGTGGTTCCAGGCTACTTAAATATAACACTGCCAGTAGATGATCTAGGTATAGCAATTCAGCAGGGAATAAAATATGTATCTGTCATTAATAATTCTCTTGTGATACAAAATGCAAGAAGAACTGGAGAAAAAAGAAAACTCTCCATAACCCCAAATCCAGGCAGCTGCTCTAAACCAAAGAGAAATTTCCCAAATTTTTAAACAATGCCAACCCAGCTGTGGAAACCAAACAAATGCTAGAGTCCTTACAGTGCCCAGAATACGGACATTGTTGAAAGCAAGGTCCTGATCCCACTCTCCAAACACCTGACATCAGAGTGGACTGAATCAAACAAAAGCTAGAATACAGCTCAGACCCTGCTCAGGTACAATCAAGTTGACTTCACCTCTACTTTAAAAATCTGACAAAGGGGCACCCTCTTTTTGGAAATAATATTAATTTCATTCGTTACAGACAAAATGTTCATCACACAATCAAAAAGAGTACAAAGTATACTAAAAGCAAGAAAATATAACATGATCAAGAAAGTAATCAATAAAATTAGAAGCAAGACAAATAAGATATTAGAATTACTGGACAGGGTTGAAAAAAAGACAGACACAACTTCGCAACTAAACAGCAGCAATAAAGAGAAAATAACAACCTATTCAATTTACTCATAATTGGATTCCAAGAAGAGGGAAACAAGAATAGATGAAAAAATATATATACTTGTAGAGATAATGGCACAGAACTTTCCAAAGATGATAAAAGACATCCATAGAATCAAGATGCCTAGCAAACTGCAAGCAGATGAATACAAAGGAAACATACTTAAATACTTAACAGTCAAAACTCTGAAAACCAAATATGAAGAACATATCTTAAAAGCAGAAGAAAAAAAAGACATATTCAGTAAACAAATATATGAATTCCATCTGAAATCCAGCCAGAAACATTGGCAGCAAATGGCAATGAAACAATATCCATAAAATATTGAAAGAAAAAAGCTGGCAAACTAGAATTCTATTTGCAGGGAAAATATCCTTTGAAAATAAAGATAAAATAATCTCATAGAGACAAAAATCTAAGAGAATTTGTCTCCTAAGAATCCACACTATACAACTGCTAAAAAAAAATCTTCTGAATGAAGGAAAATGACACCAGGCTGAACCAAAAGTGGCAGGAAGGAATGAAGAACACCTAAAATGGGTTAATATAAAATAAATTTATTTACAGACTTATACTCAAAAACAGAACTAGTGAAAGAAATTGTAGGCAAAAATATTGATGAATTTAGGATAAATGGCTTGTTAACATAACATTTTAAAAAAAACAAAAGACAGGTTTTGACTATATCAAAGTTTTAAAATTCTAAAGGATAAAATACTAAATAAATTAACATAAAACAATTTAAAAATTTCCAATATAAAACAAAATTAGCCAAAAAATACTTTTTAAAAAGCTACACTTTTGAAAAACAGGCAAAAGATTCAAAGAATCTTCATTGCCAATAAATACACAAAAGATACCCAATTTCAAGAATAAAGGAAATGAAAAATGAAATAATGAGAATTAGCCTCAGATTTTTAAATCAGGAAATCAGTAGTTTTGGCGGTATGTGAGTTTTAACAGTGGCTTTGGACAATAATTTGGCATTATCAATCAAAATTTTAAATGAATATAAATTATGACAACCAAGCTACCTTCTTGGAATCTGCCTTAGGTAAACATTTATATCTATGCACAAGTAGGAATGTACACTGACTATTATTTCATTTCTGTTCATAACAGAGAAAACAGTTACCTCTGGGAGGAGCTGGAATGGTCAGTTACATAGATTTATTTGTAATGTCTGAATTTTTAAATTAGCTTCAGGTTTAAAAATTAAAAGTGATGAACAATATATGGCAAATCCAACAATTACTTAGTTATTAAAAATTATACAATGTAATATTACATGAAAAGACTAAGACATTAAATAAACTGTGACACCATTTGCATCTCTCAAGAACATCAAAATACAATATTAGTTTACGCACAGAAAACATCTGAAAGGCTGAATGACAAAACAGTATGAGTAGTTTTCTATTAACAATGAGATTTAAGAATTTGAGAGTGATGGGAATGGGAAACTTTCCTAACAATACTTACTACTTTTATATTAAAAAAAAAAAAAGAAAACCCACAGACACACAAAGAAATTAAAACTTTTTCCATCAAATACGTGTAATTTAAAATTCCCTACTTTTTTTTTACTTAAATGAATATTTTAAATGGGCATCTATGATTTCTACTAGTCTTTTAGTGTACCCGAACTTCCTTCCAACCTAACCTGAAAAGATACTAAAATTGTTTAGCCTTGCAGAACAAAATAAATAAATACAACTCCACATTGAATGCTCATTGCCAGCCCTGTTTTATTTAATGTTTATGAGCATGGCTTTTCTAGGAACAATAACACCCATTGTAAAATCACTATTATAAAGATACAGATATATTGCTAGTCAACTAATATTTCCTAAAACAAAACCAAAACATGCTGAAATTTCTGTTACAAAATGATTACTCCAATAGTGGCTGCTCCTCCTGCCTCCCAAGTACAGCACTGAAAGAACTTTTCTGTTGTGTACCCCACCCCAGAGCAGTTAGAAGCTGGATCAAAGAGTATAACTTCAGATCATATTCTGATGTTGCACCTTTCCTGCTTAGATCCTTTTCCCTCACCTAGTACCATTCACAAAATCCCCTTTTAGCAATACCAAGGTACTTTTAAATTTTGGTTTCACAAAAAAATCACCGCTGAGATGAACAGCGTATATCAATTTACAACATGGAGTGGTTTCTGTACAGCTCAGTTACTAAACCATGAAAAAGAGTGTTTATAATCAAAGTGCTGACACAACATTAACAACAATGGTGGGAAAGGCACTGTTAGAATATGACTATCACAGTTGTTCATTATTTGTCCTAGAGGGAAATCATGTTCCAATGGCTCTTCTATAAAACATCAGTTAAAGAAATGCCAATACAAACATTCTCAAGCTGCCTCATAAGGAACTCTCATTTTAGCTGACATATCCATAAGTGACACTAAAGCCAATTTTCAGTGCTATAGAAAAATTACAAGATTGAAGTATCTCCCCACACCCTTATTTATCTGACATGTTCATAACAGAAGTGCAAAACCATAAAATAGGGCTGTCTAAGCTGGGAAAACAAAGAGTAATTAATCACATTAACGGAAAACTAGCTTACAAAATGCTGATCAACAAAACATGGAAGAACCATTTCTGAAGATGGGGCTCATTTATCAGGGTTGGAGAGAGGTTGGAATCTCATGTTAGGACAGGGCTGGCATGAATTCTGAGTGATTAGGAAACTGAATGAATGAAATGCATGAATGAAAACTTTACTGCAGTAATCTTCTGAAAGGAAGTTTTACAGGCTCCAGTGAATTTTATACAAGCGAGTTCCTTAACTTAGATGCTTACACCTAATTTGTATTATAAGTGAAAACATTATCAACAAATATTGGTTAATCACCATGTTGTGTCCTAGACATTGGGCAAAAGCTATGAAAGATACACTCTGGCTGGAAGAGCAGACACACTAAATCAGTAGATTATTGATATGGTAGAGGATGTGAAGCATCATGAAAGTGGGCCATGGAGTTCTCCAGGGAAGGTGTTGGCAGCAGATGACCTTTTCTAATAGGAAAGGTCGTCAGTAAGTAACAGGAAGAAAATCTGATAAAGCTACATGGTGCTCAGTCAGTCGCTCATTCATATCTGACTCTGTGATCCCATGGACTGTAGCCTGCCAGGCTCCTCTGTCCATGGAATTTTCCAGGCAAAAACAGTGAAGCAGGTTGTCATTTCCTCCTCCAGGGGATCTTTCTGACTCAGGGATTGAACCTGCGTCTCTTGCATCTTCTGCACCAGCAGGTGAATTCTTCACCATTGCACCACCTAGGAAGCCCTTCATAAAGCTTCATAGGCCTTGAAAAAAGGTGATAGCTTGAAGCCACTGGACAGTCTGAGTACACCAAGGACATAACCTGACTTACATGTTAACTGTTAAATGTTAATATGTTAAATGTTAACTTACATGTTAAATCCCAATTGCTGTGTTGACAGTAGACAATAGTGGTTCAAGGGTAGAAGTGAGAAGAGAAGCTAGCAGATTACCACCATACCCAGGAAAGAGTTAATGAGTAGATTAAGTTAGCATTATGTCAGCTGAGGCGACTAAGAAGTGGCCAGGATTCAAGATTCATTTTAAAAGTAGACAAAATAGGATTTACTGTCAGATAGATGTGGAGTATGAGAAAAAGAAAGCATCAAGTCTATCAAGTTTTTGGCCTCAGCAGCTAGAAGGCCTGGAAATAAGGAAGGCTACAGAAGAAGATCTGGAATTCAGTTCAGGAAGGGTGAATCTGAGCTAATGGACATGTGACAGGAGATGCTGTCATAAAGTTGGACATGTAGATGAGACTGAGCTGGACGTGGGAATGTCCAAGCCACCAATGACTAGATGCTGTTTACAACTATTAAAGCTATGAGATGGGATGAGATGACTAGATGGATTAGTGTGGAAAAGAAGCCCACATTTTGAACTCTGGGGAGTGAGAGGAAGTGACCAGTGAAGAGGAAAAGCAGGAGGGAAGGATTCTACAGGTCAACTGAATACTGCTTCAAACAGGAAGCAGTGGTCAACAGAAGTGTCGAAGGAAACACAGGGCCAAATCTATGACTGAAATAAATTTAAGAAAGAAGTGGGGGAGAAGAATCGGAGACAGTGAGTAAAGATAAGCCTTTCAGGAGTTTTACTATATTTACAGAGGCATGGAGAAATAGGGTGGAGCTTGTAGGAAGAAAGAGAGGGTTTTTTGGTGTACTTGAAGATGGAAGAAATAACAGCTTGTGTGGATGATAATGAGAATCAGCTGGAGAAGAGTTGTGGGTAAGAAAGGGATGAATTACTGCAATTATGGTCCTGTGTATAAAAGAGGGGATGGTGTTAGAGAGAAGCAGAGATATTATAGCTATGAAGCAGGTTGAAACCTTAAGGTCTCTACTGCTGTCTTCCCATTTCTCTATGAATATGAAGAGACTTGATGAGGTGAGGGTAAGGATGGGGGAAATATGAAGATATGAACCAGTCAGCCAAGAGAGGGGTAGAGAGAATGGATGATGAGAATCCAACATGAATTATCCACACCAGTGAAGACCTACCTCCAATTACAACTGAAAGCAAGAGCAATCTGCATATTGGGTGTTTCTCCACAGCCATTCAGCTACAGGGTACAGGTACAGAGTAGAGCTGGATTTACCAGGGTTGAGTTATACCAAGGTAGAGTATCAAAGTCAGAGAGTGGCAAGGGAGCTGAGAGTATGTGCAAAAAAACGTAGCAGCTTAAGCGGAAATAACAACAAGATGGGAGGGAGAGACTGCGAAAAGCTGGGAGCTTCACTGAATCATGTGTCACAGTGAGGTGAAAGGATTGTGGAGGCCTGGAACCTGGAGGTGTGGGCTAGAGACACAGAAGGTAGTCAGAGAAAGCTGACACTGAAAATACCACATACCCAGTGGAATGCTGAACAGTTAAGAGTGTTTCAAAAGGCTGTCTACGATACGTCCTTTAGTTCTCTATTACTGCAATAACAAATTACCTCAAATGCAGTGACTTAAAACAACACAAAGTTCAGTAGGTCAGAATTCCAAAATGGGTCTCACTGGGCTAAAATCAAGGTGTCAGCCAGGTCACTCCCTTCTGGAAGCTCTCGGGGAGAATCCATTTCTTTGCCTTCTCCAGCTTTAAGGGGAGCCTGTGTGCCTAGTCCTTGGTCTTCCTCCTCCACCTCCAAAGCCAGCCAGAGCAGGCCAAGCACTTCTCACATCACATAAATCTGCCCTTTTCTGTCCCCTTCTTCCTCATTTATAGGACCCTTCTGACTACACTGCATGCACCCAGGTAAACAGAATAATATCCCTATTGTAAAATCAGTTGGTCAGCAACCTTAATGCCATCTGCTACCGTAATTCCCTTTTCATGCAGTGTAACATACAGGATCCAGGGATTAGGATGTGGACATGCTGGGAGGGGACAGGGATCTCACTACATTTTAACCATTAAAATACAAGCATATAGTCATTTGTATGAAAGGACAATTATGGAATAACAGGAAATCATACTCTACATTTCAAATTACATCCCTTCCACCTTTTTTCTTTCTGATGCCATTCCTTAACATAGTGTAAAAATTACCTTGAAGTGTGCAGAGAACCTATCTGATAGAAGACCAGGCACACAATGGTTCAATGTTAGGAAGAAGAACTCCGATAATTTAAGAATGGCCAAAGTAATCTACATGGAACTTCAAGGTATTTACATAATAGTATTTCCAGGATCCTGAGCAAAGTACTTAAAATTATACAACACTTGGCTTTCAAGTAAAAATCCAGCTGGTTTATTCTTTCTTCCCACCATGACCTTCAGTAACAAATAGCAAAATACATGATTCCTTCATCATGCCACTGGACTAGTTTTTGCCATTCATAAGAAATGCATGCAAGGCATTTTTCCCACTCCATGCTTCCTGAGGATCTCTTTCCTAATTGCTAAGGAGATGCACCGTGCAGCCCAGTGACCTCGGGGCATGCACACCCTGGTGTGCAGTACAGTATGCTATGCTCCCCATAATGTCAGTCATTTTTCTTCTTGACTTTACTTGTGCTCTCTGGATGAAGCACTTAAGATTAATGAGGCATTTGTTCTCAATCAAGAAGCTGTTTATGAATATAGTTCCGGTTACAATAAGCTATGTAGACTTCTCTTTCTTTCTCTTCATTACCAGGGGGGTGGGAGGGTTGGTAGGGAGAGGATGCTGTTTATTGAGCAAAAGGGAGAAGAATGAACAGGAAAGGGAAAAAAAAAGATTGTTGACTTTTTTAGCCTATAAGCAGTCCCTAACAGAAAAGCCTCCACATCATAACTATGCTGTCAAGAAAATTGATATCCTCCAACATGCTGTTCTGCTTGGTTAAAGTAAAATAATTATTACCACTCTGGCCTTTGTGAGCCAAGGTTTAAGTTTGCAGCTGTTCAGAATAATCTGCCTCCCTCGGAGGCAGAAGGTGATTCTGAACTCAAACGTGTTAGCTCGAATGTGAGAGTGTGGTCTGGCCAGCAGCTTCCAGAGACACCTCACTGGAGAGGAGCAATGGCACAAGCAGACACTTGGCTACACAGAGCCATGGTCTCTAACAAGAACCCAGTCTTCCTTTTCTTTCTTTTTCACTGTTTTTACTATGTGTGAGGATCAAAGACAGCCTCTCACCACGTGGTCTTGACAGTAGTCCATGAAATGAAAAAATAAAAAAAACATAAAACACATCACAGGGTGCAGGAGTGTGGCCATGACCTCTCAAGGCCATAAGCCAACAAGATCTAAAAATCAATGGCTCCTATCTACAAAGCTACTTCAGAGCTCTTTGTTAAAGAAAAATGTCAACTCGGTTGTCAGTTGGGAAACTAGATCCAGGAGATCATTCAACTCTGGAAAATGTCCTCCAGGAAGAAACTAGAGTTGATAAGAAAGAGTAAGGGCACTTCTCTGCTCAACTGCCCAGTAACACTAATTATTCCATACTAAGTATAAGATCACATAAATACACTATTAGCGTTGACTTCATTTTCAAAATAAACAAACTGAAATCAAATACATGGTTCAAAATTAGGTCAGTTATTTAGCCTTCTTTTCACTCTAAATACAAACAATTGAGGAAAAAACAAAAAAGATTCTGGGCCTGGGAATCTAGAGGCATGAGTACCACGAGTCTGGGCTCTCTTACCATATAGAATGCAGAGCCTGGGCAAAGGACTTACTCTTTCAAACCCCTGACTTAGTATCTGTAAAATGAGACTTCTGAGATAGATCGAGAAATGTACAGTCTCTGTCAGCATTAAATTTTTTGGAAGCTAGGAAAATTGGAAGCTAGTATCATTGCTACTTAGAGTAGATTATATTTAAATCAACAACTATTCTGAATTTGTGAGTCAAAAATTTTTAAATGGAATTACTTTTTATTTTATTTTTTTTAGTTTTTTTTTTATTTTATTTTTAAACTTTACAATATTGTATTAGTTTTTAAACACAAGACTTCTAAGAGCCAAATGATAGGCAATTCTAACATCTATTATCAGTACCACCATTTTTTCTTTTTTTTGGTAGTGCTGTGTGGCATGTGGGATCATAGTTCCCCAACCAGAGACTGAACCCACGTTCCCTGCATTGAGAGCATGGAGTCAATCACTGGACTGACAGGTTAAGTTCCTATAACACTAATCTTCTCTAAGGAGTGGGACAGGAGAAATAATGGTTGTATTATGGAATATGGTAATATCATTCTCAACTACATATATTTTCTTTAATGATCACTATCCTAAGAGAACTCCCATGTCAGAGAGAGAGAAGAGAAAGCACTGCCTTCAGATTTAACAGGGGGACTTCATGGGTCCTAAAGATGACTTACCAACTTTCCAAGAAGTTAATCATTTTTACCTGAGCCTGAACAGTTGAGATTTAAGAGTACGGTATATTCCAGGATTAAGAGTTCAGATAAACAAATACTTTTGAACAAGTGAAAAAATTTTTTTTTTTAGTTCACAACCTTTAGCAACATTATGGGGGTGAGTGGCTGAAAGACCACTACCTCAGGTATTTCCAGATGATTATGACTAATGAAGAGAAAACACTTCACTTTCTTTCAAAAGCCAAAACAATAGCTATGTCTAAGCCTTTGAGGGCATGAATGGCAACCATTACTCAATCTATAGATGCCATTTATTTACAATCAAGCAATAAGAATAAATAAACAGACACTAAAATGTTTTTAATCACTGCAATTGTATATTCCACTCTTTGTAAGAAGAAAATGCTAATACAAAATGATCATCAAGGTACAGCTTGCTCATATCTTTTACTCCATTAAAAAAACAAATAAACAAATAAGTAAAATAAAGTGAAAAGATATGTGACCAAGGTGAAAACTTATTTCATATTTACTTTTTGATTTCTTAAAACTATTTTGAAGAAAAAAAAGCAGAATGCTATCTATGCTGTTTATAATATATAGTGCAACTTTGTTATTGTACAGAGAATAAATGCTCTTAAATAAATAATAAATGTGTGACAAGAATACACAGAAATACTGTACAAGAAGGTCTTAATGACCGGGATAATCATGATGGTGTGATCACTCACCTAGAGCCAGACATCCTGGAGGGTGAAGTCAAGTGACCTTAGGAAGCATTACCACGAACAAGCTAGTGAGGGTCGTGGAATCCCAGATGAGCTATTTCAAATCCTAAAAAATGATGCTGCTAAAGTGCTGCATTCGGAGGAGGAGCCAAGATGGCGGAGGAGTAGGACGGGGAGAACACTTTCTCCCCCACAAATTCATCAAAAGACCATTTAAACGTCAAGTAAATTCCACAAAACAACTTCTGAATGCCGGCAGAGGACATCAGGCACCCAGAAAAGCAACCCAGCTCTTCGAAAGGAGGTAGGAAAAAATATTAAAGACAAAAAAAGAGACAAAAGAGGGAGGGACAGAGTTCCGTCCCGGGAAGGGAGTCTTAAAAAGAGAGAAGTTTCCAAACACCAGGAAACCTTCTAACTGCCTAATCTGTGCCGAGCTTTGGAAGCACAGAGGGCAACGTAACAGGGAGAAAAAATAAATAAACAATTAAAACTCGCAGATTGCGAGCCCTACGGTAACTCCCCCAGCGGAGAAGCAGCGCAGAGGCCTGCATCCGCCATTAGCAAGCGGGGGCTGGGCAGGGAGGCGCGGCACGGGCTGCATCGCTGAGAGTAAGAATCTGGCCTGAATATCCTGACCGCTATCTGAGCAAAATAATTTGGGCTAGCAAACCAGACTGTGGGATATCTACCACGCGAAAAGCCAGCCCTAACCTAAGACACCGCCAGGCCCGCGCAGGGAACAAAGGACTGAACAGAGATAGCCGGCTGCAGACCTTCCCCCTCCGGTGACAGGCAGCCAGAGCCGGAAGGGGGCAATCGCAGCCCCAGAGAGACATTATCTATAAAACTGTAAGCAGGCTTCTTTGCTAACTAAAACTTATTGGGGGTCTGGACGGTCAACATCTGCCTGAGAAGGTGCGCCAGTTTTACACCCAGATAACAGAGTGGCGGGGAGGCGATAAGTCGCAGCATTGGTGCTCGCCAAACACCTCATCACCTGAGCTGCTCGGACCTGGGAAGAGCACAAAACGCAGGCCCAACTGAGTCTGCGCCTCTGAGGACCACTCAAGTGTCTGAACCTGAGCGGCTTGGACCTGGGAAGTGCATGCAAACCAGGGCCGGCCTCGGATTGTTCCCGGCGGAACAACCTAGAGCCCGAGCAGTGTGGGCAGGGAGGCTACACGCGCCGTGAGCGGGGTCAGACCCAGTGTGGCTGAGGCACTGCGAGCTCACGCCAGTGTTATTTGTTTGCAGCATCCCTCCCTCCCTCCCCACAGCGCAACTGAACAAGTAAGCCTAAAAAAAAAAAAGTGTCCTCCACCATCCCCTTTGTGTCAGGGCGGAAACCAGATACGGAAGAGACTAGCAAACAGAAGAAGATATAACAGAGGGAAATGCCTTGGAAGCTACAGGCAATAGATCAAAACCCTGTGGTTACTATGGACTACATAGGAAGGGGCCTATAGATCTTGAGAAATATAAGTCAGACCAAGGAACTAGCCAAAAATGAACTGAACCCACAATACCCACAACAAAACCAAGAAAGTCCTAGATATATTTTTATTATTTTTACGATCATTCTTTCTTTTTTTTTTAATTTTAAGTCCTCTATTGATCCTTTAATTTTCATTTTTATAACCTATTACTTTGCAAAAAAAAAAAAACAGACCCTATTTTTTTCTTCTTCAGCAAACATCATATATATGTATTTTATACTTTTTTGACCTTATTTTTTTTTTTTTTCTTCTTTTCTTTAACATTGTATTTTTGAAATTCCAAACTCTACTCTAGATTTTTAATTTTAGCTTTTTGGTATATGCTATCAATTTTGTACCTATAGCTTTTTTTTTATAATTTCTGTGACTTTTTCTTTTTCTGCTTCTCTGTTTCTTTCTCTTCTTCTTTTATAGAACATTGTATATCTGAAATTCCAAATTCTACTCTAGATTTTTAATTTATGCTTTTTGGTATTTGATACCAATTTTGTACCTGTATTTTCTTTATAATTTTTGCGACATTGTTTGTTTTTGTTTCTTTGTTTTCTCTCTTTATTTTTCTTCTTCTTCTTTTTTTTTAACATTGTATTTTTGAAATTCCAAACTCTACTCTAGATTTTTAATTTTTGCTTTTTGGTATTAGTTATCAATTTTGTACCTGTACTTTCTTTATAATTTTCGCGACCTTGTTTGTTTTTGTTTGTTCATTTTTTCTTTCTTTTCCTTCTTCGTATCTTTAACATCGTATTTTTGAAATTCCAAACTCTACTCCAGATTTTTAATTTTTGCTTTTATGTATTTGTTACCAATTTTGTACCTTTAAGAAACCAATCTTCAGGACCCATTTTTCACGGGGGAGCGAGATTACTGGCTTGACTGCTCTCTCTCCCTTTGGACTCTCCTTTTTCTCCACCAGGTCGCCTGTGTCTCCTCCCTAACCCCTCTCTACTCTACCCAACTCTGTGAATTTCTGTGTGTTCCAGACAGTGGAGAACACTTAGGGAACTGATTACTGGCTGGATCTGTCTCCCTCCTTTTCATTCCCCCCTTTTATCCTTCTGGCCACCTCTGTCACCTTCCTCCTTCTTCTCTTCTCTGTATAACTCCGTGAACATCTCTGAGTGGTCCAGTTGTGGAGTGCACATAAGGAAGTGACTACTGGCTAGCCCCCTCTCTCCACTATTGATTCCACCTCATCTCATTTGGGTCACCTCTAACTCCCTCCTCCCTCTTCTCTTCTCCATGTAACCCTGTGAACCTCTCTGAGTGACCCTCACCGTAAAGAAACTTTTCATCTTTAATGCAGATGTTTTATCAATGGTGCTGTATAGAAGGAGAAGTTTTGAAACTACTGTAAAAATAAGACCGATAACCGGAAGCAGTAGACTTAAGTCCAAACCCTGACTCCAAGGAACTCCTGACTCCAAGGAACATTAATTGACAGGAGCTCATCAAATGCCTCCATACCAACACTGAAACCAAGCACCACACAAGGGCCAATAAGTTCCAGCGCAAGACATACCAAGCAAATTCTCCAGCAACAAAGGAACACAGCCCTGAGCTTCAAGATACAGGCTGCCCAAAGTCACCCCAAAACTACATACATCTCATAACTCATTACTGGACATTTCATTGCACTCCAGAGAGAAGAAATACAGCTCCACCCACCAGAACACCGACACAAGCTTCCCTAACCAGGAAACCTTGACAAGCCACCTGTACACACCCACACACAGCGAGGAAACACCACAATAAAGAGAACTCGACAAACTGCCAGAATACAGAAAGGACACCCCAAACTCAGCAATTTAAACAAGATGAAGAGACAGAAGAAGACCCAGCAGATAAAGGAACAGGATAAATGCCCACCAAACCAAACAAAAGAGGAAGAGATAGGGAATCTACCTGATAAAGAATTCCAAATAATGATAGTGAAATTGATCCAAAATCTTGAAATTAAAATGGAATCACAGATAAATAGCCTGGAGACAAGGATTGAGAAGATACAAGAAAGGTTTAACAAGGACCTAGAAGAAATAAAAAAGAGTCAATATATAATGAATAATGCAATAAATGAAATTTAAAACACTCTGGAGGCAACAAATAGTAGAATAACAGAGGCAGAAGATAGGATTAGTGAATTAGAAGATATAATGGTAGAAATAAATGAATCAGAGAGGATAAAAGAAAAACGAATTAAAAGAAATGAGGACAATCTCAGAGACCTCCAGGACAATATTAAACGCTACAACGTTCGAACCATAGGGGTTCCAGAAGAAGAAGACAAAAAGAAAGACCATGAGAAAATACTTGAGGAGATAATAGTTGAAAACTTCCCTAAAATGGGGAAGGAAATAATCACCCAAGTCCAAGAAACCCAGAGAGTCCCAAACAGGATAAACCCAAGGCGAAACACCCCAAGACACATATTAATCAAATTAACAAAGATCAAACAAAAAGAACAAATATTAAAAGCAGCAAGGGAAAAACAACAAATACCACACAAGGGAATTCCCATTAGGATAACAGCTCATCTTTCAATAGAAACTCTTCAAGCCAGGAGGGAATGGCAAGACATACTTAAAATGATGAAAGAAAATAACCTACAGCCCAGATTATTGTACCCAGCAAGGATCTCATTCAAGTATGAAGGAGAAATCAAAAGCTTTTCAGACAAGCAAAAGCTGAGAGAATTCTGCACCACCAAACCAGCTCTCCAACAAATACTAAAGGATATTCTCTAGACAGGAAACACAAAAACGGTGTATAAACTCAAACCCAAAACAATAAAGTAAATGGCAACGGGATCATACTTATCAGTAATTACCTTAAACGTAAATGGGTTGAATGCCCCAACCAAAAGACAAAGACTGGCTGAATGGATACAAAAACAAGACCCCCTACATATGTTGTCTACAAGAGACCCACCTCAAAACAGGGGACACATACAGACTGAAAGTGAAGGGCTGGAAAAAGATTTTCCATGTAAATAGGGACCAAAAGAAAGCAGGAGTAGCAATACTTATATCAGATAAAATAGACTTTAAAATAAAAGGCTGTGAAAAGAGACAAAGAAGGTCACTACATAATGATCAAAGGACCAATCCAAGAAGAAGATATAACAATTATAAATATATATGCACCCAACACGGGAGCACCACAGTACGTAAGACAAATGCTAACAAGTATGAAAGGAGAAATTAACAATAACACAATAATAGTGGGAGACTTTAATACCCCACTCACACCTATGGATAGATCAACTAAACAGAAAATTAACAAGGAAACACAAACTTTAAACGACACAATAGACCAGTTAGACCTAATTGATGTCTATAGGACATTTCATCCCAAAACAATGAATTTCACCTTTTTCTCAAGTGCACATGGAACCTTCTCCAGGATAGATCACATCCTGGGCCATAAAGCTAGCCTTGGTAACTTCAAAAAAATAGAAATCATTCCAAGCATTTTTTCTGACCTACAATGTAGTAAAATTAGATCTCAATTACAGGAGAAAAACTATTAAAAATTCCAACATATGGAGGCTGAACAACACGCTGCTGAACAACCAACAAATCACAGAAGAAATCAAAAAAGAAATCAAAATTTGCATAGAAACGAATGAAAATGAAAATACAACAACCCAAAACCTGTGGGACACGGTAAAAGCAGTCCTAAGGGGAAAGTTCATAGCAATACAGGCACACCTCAAGAAACAAGAAAAAAGTCAAATAAATAACCTAACTCTATACCTAAAGCAACTAGAAAAGGAAGAAATGAAGAACCCCAGGGTTAGTAGAAGGAAAGAAATCTTAAAAATTAGAGCAGAAATAAATGCAAAAGAAACAAAAGAGACCACAGCAAAAATCAACAAAACCAAAAGCTGGTTCTTTGAGAGGATAAATAAAATTGACAAACCATTAGCCAGACTCATCAAGAAACAAAGGGAGAAAAATCAAATCAATAAAATTAGAAACGAAAATGGAGAGATCACAACAGACAACACAGAAATACAAAGGATCATAAGAGACTACTATCAACAATTATATGCCAATAAAATGGACAACGTGGAAGAAATGGACAAATTCTTAGAAAAGTACAACTTTCCAAATCTCGACCAGGAAGAAACAGAAAATCTTAACAGACTCATCACAAGCATGGAAATTGAAACTGTAATCAAAAATCTTCCAGCAAACAAAAGCCCCAGTCCAGACGGCTTCACAGCTGAATTTTACCAAAAATTTAGAGAAGAGCTAACACCTATCCTGCTCAAACTCTTCCAAAAAATTGCAGAGGAAGGTAAACTTCCAAACACATTCTATGAGGCCACCATCACCCTAATACCAAAACCTGACAAAGATCCCACGAAAAAAGAAAACTACAGGCCAATATCACTGATGAACATAGATGCAAAAATCCTTAACAAAATTCTAGCAATCAGAATCCAACAACACATTAAAAAGATCATACACCATGACCAAGTGGGCTTTATCCCAGGGATGCAAGGATTCTTCAATATCTGCAAATCAATCAATGTAATACACCACATTAACAAATTGAAAAACAAAAACCATATGATTATCTCAATAGATGCAGAGAAAGCCTTTGACAAAATTCAACACCCATTTATGATAAAAACTCTCCAGAAAGCAGGAATAGAAGGAACATACCTCAACATAATAAAAGCTATATATGACAAACCCACAGCAAACATTATCCTCAATGGTGAAAAATTGAAAGCATTTCCTCTAAAGTCAGGAACAAGACAAGGGTGCCCACTTTCACAATTACTATTCAACATAGTTTTGGAAGTTTTGGCCACAGCAATCAGAGCAGAAAAAGAAATAAAAGGAATCCAAATTGGAAAAGAAGAAGTAAAACTCTCACTATTTGCAGATGACATGATCCTCTACATAGAAAACCCTAAAGACTCCACCAGAAAATTACTAGAACTAATCAATGACTATAGTAAAGTTTCAGGATATAAAATCAACACACAGAAATCCCTTGCATTCCTATACACTAATAATGAGAAAAGAGAAAGAGAAATTAAGGAAACAATTCCATTCACCATTGCAACGAAAAGAATAAAATACTTAGGAATATATCTACCTAAAGAAACTAAAGACCTATATATAGAAAACTATAAAACACTGGTGAAAGAAATCAAAGAGGGCGCTAATAGATGGAGAAATATACCATGTTCATGGATTGGAAGAATCAATATAGTGAAAATGAGTATACTACCCAAAGCAATTTATACATTCAATGCAATCCCTATCAAGCTACCAACAGTATTCTTCACAGAGCTAGAACAAATAATTTCACAATTTGTATGGAAATACAAAAAACCACGAATAGCCAAAGTGATCTTGAGAAAGAAGAATGGAACGGGAGGAATCAACCTACCTGACTTCAGGCTCTACTACAAAGCCACAGTTATCAAGACAGTATGGTACTGGCACAAAGACAGAAATATAGATCAATGGAACAAATTAGAAAGCCCAGAGATAAATCCACGCACATATGGACACCTTATCTTTGACAAAGGAGGCAAGAATATACAATGGATTAAAGACAATCTCTTTAACAAGTGGTGCTGGAAAATCTGGTCAAGCACTTGTAAAAGAATGAAACGAGACCACTTTCTAACACCATACACAAAAATACACTCAAAATGGATTAAAGATCTCAACATAAGACCAGAAACTATAAAACTCCTAGAGGAGAACATAGGCAAAACACTCTGACATACATCACAGCAGGATCCTCTATGACCCACCTCCCAGAATATTGGAAATAAAAGCAAAAATAAACAAATGGGACCTAATTAACCTTAAAAGCTTCTGCACATCAAAGGAAACTATTAGCAAGGTGAAAAGACAGCCTTCAGAATGGGAGAAAATAACAGCAAATGAAGCAACTGACAAACAACTAATCTCAAAAATATACAAGCAACTCCTACAGCTCAACTCCAGAAAAATAAATGACCCAATCAAAAAATGGGCCAAAGAACTAAATAGACATTTCTCCAAAGAAGACATACAGATGGCTAACAAACACATGAAAAGATGCTCAACGTCACTCATTATCAGAGAAATGCAAATCAAAACCACAATGAGGTACCATTTCACACCAGTCAGAATGGCTGCAATCCAAAAGTCTACAAATAATAAATGGTGGAGAGGGTGTGGAGAAAAGGGAACCCTCTTACACTGTTGGTGGGAATGCAAACTAGTACAGCCACTATGGAGAACAGTGTGGAGATTCCTTAAAAAACTGGAAATAGAACTGCCTTATGACCCAGCAATCCCACTGCTGGGCATACACACTGAGGAAACCAGAAGGGAAAGAGACACGTGTACCCCAATGTTCATCGCAGCACTGTTTATAATAGCCAGGACATGGAAGCAACCTAGATGTCCATCAGCAGATGAATGGATAAGAAAGCTGTGGTACATATACACAATGGAGTATTACTCAGCCATTAAAAAGAATACATTTGAATCAGTTCTAATGAGGTGGATGAAACTGGAGCCTATTATACAGAGTGAAGTAAGCCAGAAGGAAAAACATCAATACAGTATACTAATGCATATATATGGAATTTAGAAAGATGGTAACAATAACCCGGTGTACGAGACAGCAAAAGAGACACTGATGTATAGAACAGTCTTATGGACTCTGTGGGAGAGGGAGAGGGTGGGAAGATTTGGGAGAATGACATTGAAACATGTAAAATATCATGTAAGAAACGAGTTGCCAGTCCAGGTTCGATGCACGATACTGGATGCTTGGGGCTAGTGCACTGGGATGACCCAGAGGGATGGTATGGGCAGAGAGGAGGGAGGAGGGTTCAGGATGGGGAACACATGTATACCTGTGGCGGATTCATTTTGATATTTGGCAAAACTAATACAATTATGTAAAGTTTAAAAATAAAATTAAAAAAAAAAAAAAGTGCTGCATTCAATGTGCCAGCAAATTTGGAAACTCAGCAGTGACCACAGCACTGGAAAAGGCCAGTTTTCATCCAATCCCAAGAAGGGCAAGGCCAAACAATGTTCAATCTGCCGTACAGTAGAGTTCATTTCACATGTTAGCAAAGGTAATGCTCAAAATCCTTCAAGCTAGACTTCAACAGGATGTGAACCAAGAACTTCCAGATGTACAAGCTTGATTTAGAAAAGGCAGAGGAACCAGAGGTCAAATTGCCAACATCCGTTGGATCACAGAAAAAGTAAGGGAATTTCAGAAAAACATCTACTTTGCTTCACTGACTACAATAAGCTTTTTACTGTGTGGATTACAATAATCTATGGAAAATTCTTAAAGAGATAGGTATAACAGACCACCTTACCTGAGAAGGTGGTCTGTTATACCTGTCTCCTGAGAAACCTGTATAAAGATCAAGAGGCAATAGTTAGAACCAGACATGGAACAAAAGACTGGTTCAAAACTGGGAAAGGAGTACGTCAAGGCTGTATATTGTCACGTGCTTATTTAATTTATATGCAGAGTACATCAAGAAAATTTCTGGGCTGGGTGAAGCACAAGCTGGAGTCAAGATTGCATGACAAAGGTCCATATAGTCAAAGCTATGATTATTCCATTGGTCATGTATAGAGCTAAGAGTTAGACCATAAAGAAGACTGAGCACCAAAGAACTAATGCTTTTGAACTGTGGTGGTGGAAAGGACTCTTGAGAGTCCCTTGGACAGCAAGGAGATCAACCCAGTCCATCCGAAAGGATATTATTGGATATTCATTGGAAGGACTGATGCTGAAGCTGAAGTTCCAGTACCTTAGCCACCTGATGCGAAGAGCCAACTCACTGGAAAAGACCCTGATGCTGGGAAAGATTGAGGGCAGGAGGAGAAGCAGGTGTCAGAGGATGAGATGGTTGGATGGCATCACCAACTCAATGGACATGAGTTTGAGCAAACTCCAGGAGACACTGAAGGACAGGGGAGCCAGAGTACATCCTGGATAGGGAAGTCCTAATTATACGGGGTGGCAAAGAGTTTGACATGACTAAATGACTAAACTACAACAGCAACCTAGTTTACTATTTCATTATACAGAATTTTTTTAATTTTTTTTTTTTTAACTTTTTCATTTCAAAATCTACCTTTTCATAGCATGGCAATATCTCTTCAAGAATATAATATGCAACTGTGTATTCTGCTATATAACATTCAAATAAAAATATTTAAACAAATTTTTCTAAATTAAGAGTAAAGGGATATATTGAAATAAAAAGAAATCCCGAAGATAATACATAATGCATAATATGCATTACCCAGAAGATAATGCATATTGCATAATCCAAATAAAATTACAGTAAGGCCTTGAAGTCACTTTTTTTAAAAAATGAAAGTTTCCTTGAGCATATAAAAATTACACTGATCCAGCCAATAATTACCAAAGTCACTTCAACTCCTGTACTTTTCTGTAACTCATCACCTTTGATCAGGTTAAGAAGTACAAAAACAAATTTAGATTTCATGAAGGTGCCCAATTCTTAAGGAAAATTAATTAAAGCAAAATGGAAATACAAAACAACACAGAATCAAAGGATTTCAGGGTCAGTAAGAGGCCTTAGATAATTGTCTCTAATCGAACCTTCTCATTACATTGCTTTTAAATCTTCCTCTAATTAAGATTTTAGATTTCAGGTATGTGAGTTACTATGTCTACCCTGCCTTGCCCTGCAAGAATTATATAAGGTAATTTAAAAAGCTCCCTAGTAAGACATAGCACAAAAGACACTGGAAATTTTCACTGACATTGAAAAACAACAGCACTGGCTTAAAGCTACCATGGACAGAAGACTGACAACTCATGATTTGTCAAAGTCATAAACCTGAGTATGACACAACTTTCCATGATATAAATTACCAATCTTCCCATGAAATTTCCACTCCCATTTACACCACTAAAACAAAACCTCACATTCCCCCTACCTCAAAAGAAACATCCAAATTTCCTGGAGAGAAACAACCACCAAAGAGCTATACTATCCCTAAAGTTTAACCTCTTAACCTGCTTATAGTTTGTTCTTTAGAAAATTCAATAATATAAATCCTTTAGAAGATAGCACAGAAAATCCTTCTGTGGTTATTAGCATACTACCTCTTAATACTCTACAGAGTATTAAGCACATGAATTATTACTGTTTAGGATAAAAGTATTCAGGTTATCAGTTCAATCCACACATTTAACTAACATCGTCCTTCATAATTAGAAGTGAAGCTCTAACACAGAATTCAGGTATTTCACAGAAATACTCAGAATTTAAAAAAAATTTTCAAAGTAGGAATAAAAAAGAAAACGGTGGAGGGAAAAAACTTGAAAGAAAGCAATACATATTCAGCATTTTTACAGTGCGAATATTATGTTTTAATTAGTGGTAACTTACTCACTATAAAATGGAAGCTGATGAACAGATTAGATATAAACTCTAGTAATTTAGGTCAAAAGTAATTAGATACAAATTAAGACTCAAAATAACTAGAAGCACATTTCAGAATCAGAGTGTTGACATTCAACACCTAAAAACAGAACTTGGTAATATTTAGAATATGCTCTTAAAGTGCTACTATAATGAAGGAGTACAAACTGCTCCAAAATGAATCACATAGTCACAAAAGAGCTGGAAACAAAACAGAGCTGCAAATAAAACATTCTAATAAAGCTGGGTTATAAGCTTAACATTTATTACATAAATACATGTACAGCTTCCATACAGGTCTATTTATCTGAGCAGTACTGAAATATGACAAACAGGCACAGAGCAATGATATTTAATTAGAACTATGAGAGCTACAACCTTATGTCACAAAAGACAGGTATTTGGGGAATTTCTTAACTGTTTCATTTTGTTTCACTTGAATTTGGGCTTAGAGCCAGGATTCTAGAATCCAAGTTAGGGTGTAATTCAAAATTTGTAAGTCATCTCTTTCTCTACTACATATAGTTAAGGCTGCAATACAGCCTTTTGTTTCTCATTTTAATTGATACAAGTGGATAAAGTAAAAAAAAAGTAGCAAAATCAAATACACTGAGGACTAAACCAAGACTTCCAGAAATGATGAGAATGCTGAAGGTCACAGATAAAAGCTCTATAAGTTCAGAAATGATCCAACAGTACACCAGGTATTAGGAGTATTATAGAGAAATGAGACAAAGTTCTGGTCTTCAGTTACTGAAAAGCGAGCAGAGCAGTTTGGCCCACATGACTTCCATTCCTTAGAACTGGTAAATAAAAAGACAGCTGGTCTGTGAACACTAATTCCAGCACATCCGCAACTACTAACCCCAACTACCTGTTAATGTACGACTTCAGTTAGTTAGCTAGTTATTCATTTATTTATGGCCAGGATTTGCTGAAATAAACCTTATGATGCCTTTACTTTGAAAGTGTAAATAGTTGATACTTACTTATATAATATAGTTACTATTATAGTTTCCCTCTTTTTCTCCTGTTTTATTGAAATATAATTGACTTATTGTATAAGTTTAAGTTGTACAATGTGACAACATGATATATCTCTATATTGAGAAATCATCACTATAATAAGGTTAGTTAACACATCCATCACCTCACATTAAATACCTTTGTGTGTGTGTGTGTGTGGTGAGAACATTTAAGATCTACTTTCTTGGCAACTTTCAAGTATCTAATAAAGCACTGTTAACTATAGTCATCATGCTGTACATTACACCCTCAGAATGTATTTGTAATTGAAGTATATACTCTTTGACACCTTCACTCATTTCCCTCGTTCCCTCAGCCCATGGCAATTACCAATCTATGTTCTGTATCTATGAGTTCAGGTTTATATTTCTGTTGTTGTTGCTTTGCTTTTTTTTTAATTCCACATGTAAATGGAAAGTATACAGTATTTGTCTATTTTTGACTTATTCCACTTAGCATAACACCCTCCAGTTTCACCCAAATTGTAGCAAGAGAATTTCCTTTTCTTATGGCTGAATAATAATCATTGTACATATGTGTGCATGTGTGAATGTGTTTGTGTGTGTGTGTGTATAGAGACACTTTTTTTTATCCATTTGTCCATCAACAGGTACTCTTTTTAACCTTTAATTTTTATTTTTTGATCTTTAAAAAATAGAACTACCACATACGATTCCCACACACACCTTATGAAAATAAATATAAGGTGTTTCAGGTACCCTCTTCTTACCTCTAAGATTTTCAAAGCAATAATCATTAAAGGAAATATAATTAACTGAAACAATCACATTTGTTGTATAAACACATATCTCAAGCAAAATATGTTACTGGAGTCATTTGTATTCATGATGAATAAGCCTTACTTTCACAAACTATGTTTAAAACAGAAAATCCCAGGAAATACTTAGTAATCAAGAGTTAGTGAACTAAAAGCCAGGATTGAAATATCATTTGACTTCAGCCACACTGTTAGATTTCCATTAGGTTCTTTTAGAGCTTCCATCCAAAAGGAGATCAGCGCTCCTCTGGAACCTAAAACTGACAGTATGAGATTGGTTCCTAAGAAGACAAGTCTAAGTGTACTTCCCAAATGCAACCATTCCAGCCACAAAACCCAAGAATCATACTTAAGTGCTTAGTAAAATATAAATATTGCAACACACAATGCCATACTAAATAAGGGTGTTAAGGCCAGAATATACTTCTCTGCAATGCTTAAAATGAAATTCAATTATTTCTCAAGAGAAAAATTTAGAAATAGAGCTTCATGGACAACGTTCACTCAGAATGGATAAACTGAAAAATAATAATAATAATGATAATTGGCCCATTGTGAATTTAGATCATTTCCAATTAGAGCTAAGAAATTATGCAGGTCTGAAAAAAATCAATGCAAAGTTGTATTCAAGAGCTCCTGTCTTTATCGCAAATTAAGAGAGATTTACATGGTGTCAAAGGCACGCTGTATTTTCTCAGGGTACAGAGAGGTTAAGATTAATAGAAATATGCTTTAAATCAGTTGCAGAGAGTGATTAATCTAAGTATTTCCTTCTGAAGACATGCTAAAGGAAAACAACATAATTGCTAAGAAGCAGTCTTGGAATCAGGGTGGCTGACTGAGGCCTAGCCCTGGCACTGCCATGCAAAGGACAATGGTACCTTGGGGTAACAGGACTGCTCGGTGTGTGAGCATGGAGCCAAGCAGTAACTGCAGATGGAACAGAGAATTCTTCATGCCTTGGTGAACTGAATTAGAGTAGCTCTAAATTCTAAATCTACACTTCAGGGTGAAAGAGGGGACATCATCAACAAAACTGACTCTACAAGACTTTGCTTTGGCTCATATAATACGAATAGAACCAGCATGGTAAACAAGACCTGAATACATATATTACAGCAGGACTTCCTGGCTGTTTTACAGATGCTGTGCAGTTATACAGTTTTTGTTAATGTAATGATCAACCAAATGAAGTATCAAAATGTTATCTGGGCCAATTAATGGAAAGAATTCTTAAGTTGGAGATATTACTTCTAATATCACATAGATCAGATTATCTGGACTATAAAAATGGTCCATATTTTCCCCTGCTTTCCCCTCACTATCCGAAGTGAATGCCAGCAATAAAATCATACAGAAAGTCACTCTTACAGATGCCTTTAATTTATAGTTACCATATGTCTATTTCCACACTGAGAGCTAAACATACATAATCATGACATAAATTTTCATCATGCAAAACATGGTCTTTACATTCCGCCTCAGGGTTTTAACTTTGGCTGCAAGTAAATCTAATCCATTGTCATTAGAGATCATTAAGGAATAAAGCAAAGGCTACTACTATAATCAAAATGAAGCTGAGCATCTGTTATGAGATCAAGAATGAGGGATACAGTCTTGAGATCTGACCGGTCTCCAACTTCAACAACGTTCTGATACATCTTGAAAGAGAATTTTTAAGAAAAATTAAGGCAACACATAATCAAACTGTAAAATGAGTGAACTGGTAGATTAATGGAATGGAGTGCAATGCTTGGGTGTAAGCTAAAGTTTCTATAGTATCTTCAGGGAAAACAATTTAGGTGAAGAGAAATCTGTGTTTCCCAAACAGAGAATAATTTGGTGTTGTAGTTTCTGTCTCAAGTTCACAGCAATGTTTAGCACAAAACACTTAAAAATTTGCTAAAGTATGAATGTATAAATGAATAAACAGGGAAGAGCTATGCTAGTGGAATAGTTGTGAATGAGCATGGTTTCCTCAGAGGTCCCTAGAGATTCCTATCCACACTGTCACTCAGAATACTTATTTTCTAGAACTGCAAAACTGAGCTGGGAAAGAACGTGAAGCAGTATTTTGGACATGCTCTAAAAAACTGCTAGTCTCTGTAGGTTCCTGAGGAGAGGGTGATCTCTAGAAATGTATTTAACATTTCCACAGTAGATACAGAGATACTCAGTAGGATGATTTGGAAAGAGAAGACTAGAAAAACAGGGAAGGGTGAAACTGCACACAAAAGTACATGTACCACTAGATTTAAACGGACCCACAATGGACGGAATGAATAAGCCACTTACTGCTGTCCACGCATTTCTCTTGCACCGGGCACATAGCCATCCATCACAGATCTCATGAGAAGGGATTCCATAACAACCTACAAAATAATAGTATGGATCCATTAATTAAGCCTTTTGTATTTTGTGAATATGACACATTTTAGCCACTGAATAAATAAAATCAGAGCAACAACCTACCATACCATTTTTTATTCTCATTGCTTAGAACAAAACATAAGCAAGGCTGGCTCAGAGACACTTTTGGTTCTCACACCTTATACCTAACAGGATATCACTGCCAGGAAGCATGAGAGTAGGCATCTAAACAGTTAGCAATGCTCACACTAGTTATCATAAAGAATACTAGTGATAGTACTTGAATGGGCAATAATAAAATCTCTAAACTTTCAGGTCTAGTCCTTTACTCATATAAAACATATTTCAAAGTAAGCTGCAATTTATGAAGCAAAGTTTGGAGAAATTTTAAAATGGTACAGTAAATAAACCTTAACAAAATATTTCTGAACATAAAAGTATATGCATAAAATTAATGTAATTTAAAACTACACTTCAAAAATTACATTTAATTAGCTTTAATTTCAGTGATACGGACAAAGGATACACAATTCATGGCTGGTGATGAAGAGATATGTTCGATTTTACTTGTCTATTCAGTACATGCCTGACTCAACAATTTAGAGATGGCTGATGATGTAATTACATGATATATGTAGCAATTATATGGCTCCAACAAACATGTGTTACTCTGGCTTCCTGAAAAAAGAGGGCTTTGAAATGAATAGAATTTAAAGAAGTAATTTTTAATATCAAATTTCTATAAAATTTGACTTGGGAAGGGAAAATAACAGAAATGTAATTACCCAAAGAAAAGCCTATAATAGTTAACCAAGATCATAAAATGTTTAGTTCAAGCACATGTTCATAAAATATTATGGCTAAGTTGCACAGGTAGTGCATTCTGGAGTCAAGATTAAATCCTAACTTGTTTGTAAAATGATGCTATGCCTCTCATATACATATAACCGTGTAGAGTGAGTGAGTGAGTAAGTGAGTGAGAGTGTGTGTGTGTGTGTGTGTGTGTGTGTGTATGTGTGTGTGTGTGTGTGTACTGAGTGTCTTACAGACTGATGAAGTAAATAAGAAGTTTAATATAATTATATTTCAAACACATGTTCAAATCCCGTGGGGAAGCTGAAAGTATCTAATAAATAAATGCTTGATAGCCAGGCAATTTGAACCTTAATATAAGACTGGTATTACTGTGGGGTAAATACAGAATGTAATACATATATCATAAATCATTCAAACCACATTGACAGACTCACACCACACCTAAGAAGGTTAATAAAACATGTGACTTGGTAAGAGCTTGAATACTAAAATGCTTTAAAATACAATTGCAATGTATAACTGATCCATTTTAGATTTATACATTTTAGAGGGTTTAGATGACAGATTAACCTATAAAAATGTATTTGCCATTAACGCAATTATGTAAAAATAGCAAATTGAGACAGGTATAGAGCCTAACGATCTCAGTCCTGGGGGAAAACTCGAAGGACTGTTTTCCCCAAAATGAAGATCTCCCTACTCTTACAAAGAATAAAATTTTAACTCAGGAATTAAATTTAACAACAATTCCCCAAATCACCAAAAGAATACTCATTCTTTTTAAAACTTACAAAGGAAAATAGTGATGAATCAACATAAGAGACTAAAATTAAGGTTTTATAAACTATATCTTAAGTAAAATTCAAGCATGTGAAAGGAGTCCCGTGGTGACTCCACATGGGGACCCCAATAAAACAAACCATCAGACCTGTTCTCCACTGATACCACATAAAATACAAGAAAGGACAATTATACCTTTCATACTTTCATTAGAAGAAATATGAGAAAGAATGATCTAATCATTAATGATGCCAATAGTTCACTGTGATAGATTTGACAGGCTGCAGAGGGGTGAGAAATAAAGACTATGTGAAGCACTAAAAAAGCCAGTGATTAATGACTGATAGACTCATTTACTTGCATGAACCCGCACGCGACACTCTGCACAGGAAATCAGAAGGCTTGTTCCATCCTCTTCCAGGAAGGCATTAGGTGGAGAATATTCTATATTTTCTTCACTATAAATAAAACACATCTCTGGAATGAGGGGCTTAGTCTTTCCTCCTGAAGTCACCACTTCATCTAATTTTGTCTCCCATCTAGAATCATTTTCTTCATTGCTGCTATCTGGCTGAAAAACACAATATTTGCAAATGAGCAAAAAATACAGAAAGGAGCTCAAATCACTTGCTTTGGATAGATCCAAGAAAAGCTATTTCATTTACTAATTTTTCACTTCTGTATTGTTTCTTCTTGTCCTTGTCCTCCAACTATCACCTCTGCTCCCCAGGTTCCCATCCAGAAGCTAAGCTGTAGGAACAAAAGGAGATTCTATATGTCCACTATTACAGAAAGAGATGGGCTACTAAAATTATGTTCTTATAGACAAAGTTCATGAGAAGCAATGATCCTTCCGATGAACTTTTTTTGCTTCTGTATTTGCACTAGGTTAATAGATCTGATTTCATTTACTGAAGAATCTTACCTGGTTACACCTGAAGGAGAATCTTCAAAGACCTCAGTTTTAATTTCTATGACAGTATTTAGAGAGTTTTTGAAGGTTTTTGTCTCATCACAAAGTTTTAAAACAGCAAGACAGAAACATCTAGCAAATGACATCAGATAACAAGGCATAATATGCAAACAAAATTGTCATCTCTGACCAAAATATAAGATATTCATTGTTTATTTGAATATAATTAATGAACTATCTTATCCCAGAAACCTTATGTTAATAAATTTCCCCAAATCTTATAATTTTAGTTGGAATTTTTTTAATCATTAGGGAAATATGCAGGCAGATTATGATACAGAAATAAGAATCAAAACAAAGGTAAATTTTTCAAGAAAACATAGAAATTTAACAATGGGAAATAAAAATAAAGTTAATCACTCCCTAATGTCTCATTCAGATGAATGAATGAACTACTTCCTCTATTTACAAAGTTCTGAGAATATGGCACATTATGCATTTTTATGCTCTGAAATGTCTGGACAGAATTACTTCATGTGGAACTTTAAGAACAATGTGATCTTGAATAGAATATTTCTGATTCTATTAGTGAAAATATAATCCAGAACACAATATTCACAACAATACACTTTATAATATTGTATATTAAAATGGACCTAGTAGTTCTACCCTTGCTGCTGCTGCTGCTAAGTCGCTTCAGTCGTGTCCGACTCTGTGTGACCCCACAGACGGCGGCCCACCAGGCTCCGCCATCCCTGGGATTCTCCAGGCAAGAACACTGGAGTGGGTTGCCATTTCCTTCTCCAATGCATGAAAGTGAAAAGTAAAAGTGAAGTCGCTGTCATGTCTGACTCTTAGCGACCCCATGGACTGCAGCCCACCAAGGCTCCTCCATCCATGGGATTTTCCAGGCAAGAGTACTGGAGTGGGGTGCCATTGCCTTCTCCGAGTTCTACCCTTACCAGATTCCTAAAGATCATTTTGTTTGTGTTAGTGCTGAAGAATGTGGCCCTCTGTGATCTAAGACGCTTTTGGCATAACATATATGACATGACATCTGAAAATAATACCAAGAATAGCTGGCTGATGGGGATAAACTGGACAATTTGGTTTGCACTGAGTCCTGCTGTGTCTTTTGCATGTTCTACATGGAAAGATGAAGAGAGGTATTTCAAATGTGAGCCCAGAGCTGACATTTATATGATTGAGAGTAATATTTTCAAACATAAAGCAGAGACTAGGTCTAAGTTCTCTCTCTGCAAGCTTCTACTATTTTGAAACTTTAAGGTCTGTGTTTCTTGGTCAAGTGGGTAGAAAGAAAGGTTGGAATTAACCGTTGACTGAAATAAATTAAGACATTCAAAAATAATAAACCACTGTTAAAGAAAAGTCTCTCAAGTGGCACGCAGGAATTCTGTTTGATGTCTATGATGGTCATTAGCTACAGAAGAACTAATGTTTTCTTCACTGTGTGCATACTAACTACAATGATTCACCTGTGTTTTTACAGCCACACAGAAAGTGCTACAGTGAAAAGAAACGTGGGCAGGGGCCCCTCCCGCCAGCTACCTTGTAGTAGGGCATGAGCAGAGCACAAATGGCGCAGTGTGGCTCCATTCTGCCCATGGCTGTGTTATACTCTTGCTCGGCCACAAAGTTTGGGGACTTCGTCTGCCAAAGGTGAACCAGAGGCTTTGCCCAAGACTCGGTTTCTTCCACTTCTTCCTCAATCGATGGAACCTCAGGCAAATCTGAAGAGAAAGGGCATGAAAACAAAGTGAGCAGGGTCAGTTCAGTTCGGTTCAGTTGCTCAGTCGTGTCCGACTCTTTTGCGACCCCATGAACCACAGCACACCAGGCCTCCCTGTCCATCACAAACTCCCAGAGTCTACCCAAACCCATGTCCATTGAGTCAGCGATGCCATCCAACCATCTCATCCTCTGTCGTCCCCTTCTCCTCCTGCCAGCAATCTTTCCCAGCATCAGGGTCTATTCCAATGAGTCAGCTCTTCGCATCAGGTGGCCAAAGTATTGCATTTCAGCTTCAACATTAGTCTTTCCAATGAATACCCAGGACTGATCTCCTTGAGGATGGACTGGTTGGATCTCCTTGCAGTCCAGGGGACTCTTAAGAGTCTTCTCCAACACCACAGTTCAAAAGCATCAATTCTTCGGCACTCAGCTTTCTTTATAGTCCAACTCTCACATGCATACATGACTACTGGAAAAACCATAGCCTTGACTAGATAGACTTTGTTGACAAAGTAATGTCTCTGCTTTTGAATATGCTGTCTAGGTTGGTCATAACTTTCCTTCCAAGGAGTAAGTGTCTTTTAATTTCATGGCTACAATCAACATCTGCAGTGATTTTAGAGCCCCAAAAAATAAAGTCAGCTGCTGTTTCCACTGTTTCCCCATCTATTTGCCATGAATGGGACCGGATGCCATGATCTTAGTTTTCTGAATGTTGAGCTTTAAGCCAACTTTTTCACTCTCCACTTTCACTTTCATCAAGAGGCTCTTTAGTTCTTCTTCACTTTCTGCCATAAGGGTGGTGTCATCTGCATATCTGAGGTGATTGATATTTCTCCCAGCAATCTTGATTCCAGCTTGTGCTTCTTCCAGCCCAGTGTTTCTCATGATGTACTCTGCATATAAGTTAAATAAGCAGGGTGACAATATACAGCCTTGACGAACTCCTTTTCCTATTTGGAACCAGTCTGTTGTTCCATGTGCAGTTCTAACTGTTGCTTCCTGACCTGCATACAGGTTTTTCAAGAGGCAGGTCAGGTGGTCTGGTATTCCCATCTCCTTCATAATTTTCCACAGTTTATTGTGATCCACAGTTAAAGGCTTTGGCATAGTCAATAAAGCAGAAATAGACATTTTTCTGGAACTCTCTTGCTTTTTTGATGATCCAGCAGATGTTGGCAATTTGACTTGTGAAGTCAAGTGTGCCTTAGGAAGCATCATTATGAACAAAGCTAGTGGAAGTGATGGAATGCCAGTGGAGCTATTTCAAATCCTAAAAGATGATGCTGTGAAAGTGCTACATTCAATATGTCAGCAAATTTGGAAAACTCATCAGTGGCCGCACGACTGGAAAAGGTCAGTTTTCATTCCAGTCCCAAAGAAAAGCAATGCCAGAGAATGTTCACACTACCACATAATTGAACTCATCTCACACGCTAGTAAAGTAATGCTCAAAATTCTCCAAGCCAGGCTTCAGCAATACATGAACTGTGAGCAGGGTACTCAGGGAAAAACAACTACGTTGATCATAAAAGACGCACACATTCCAAAGTACCTGTGATATTAATGTCGGAGTGGAAACCAGAAATGAAATTGGCATCCTCCTCATCATCGAGCACTACCTCTGATTTGAGAGCCAGACAAACCAACCCACTTTCCACACCTTCCCTATCCTCACCCCTCCTCTCAGCTCCACAACTTCTTGTTTCTTGTGCTACCCTGATACCTCCCAGGGTAAGAGTTTTAATATGTGCAAGATTATCTTTCAGCTAGCACAGGAATTCACTAGCCACTATCTGCCTTACCAATATTTTTAGTTCCCTGGCCTAATACAGCAGATGATTTAATTTAAAATTATTAATTTTATTTCACTTAATTAACTTTTATTCAAAATTCATGACAAATACCATTTACAGACTGACTATTGTGTGCCAAGCAATATAGTACTATTACATGGATATAAAAGACAATACCTAAGCCAAATCTCATTTGTTCAATATGATTCCCCAGAGGGTCAAATCTCTTTAAGTATGTGTATCTGTTAACATGAAAAGGGCAGAGATCCATTCCACAAAAATATCATTTTACAAAATTTTACAGAAGGCCAGAAAAATACAAAAAGATATAATAGATTATGAGAAGAAATTCCTCACGCTTATAGCAGAGGACAGTGTATCAAAACAATGGCAGCAATCACAGCTACATCTAGTACTTAATGTTCACAGCTGTGACACACTCTAAACTTCCTCTGCAGTAGCTGTCTCAGTGCTGCTAATAAATACTGTAAAGCAATGTCTTCAAGTCCCAGAAGGGGTATTCCCATGATCTAAAGAGCTCCTGCCCTTGCCCTGGTGACTCACCTGTGTTAAAAAAAAAAGTCAAAGTGGATTTGCTGAAGTGGAAAAGTAGGAAGGGCTAAATGAGGCTGAAAATAACTCTAAAAACATCAAATGCCAACTGAAGCAAAACGGAACAATCCTGTTCCTGTTTCCGTGGTGGTGGTGGTATTATCCTTATTATTACTATTATACACAATAGAAATGCTTAACGTTCAGTCAGGGACAATGTTTGAAACAAAACTAAGAACCTCTGCCTACATTTGAAATAAAAGTAATTTGATGCTAAATGTTTCCACCTCTGTTTCCTTATAATATATAACAGCAGATTTACTGTGAAGAGTAAACTTTGACAAATCAAAGATGTGAGTAAAAGTTAACTAGGAACTTGAAATAACATTGCATTTAATGACCAATATACACTAAACATGAGAGCTAAACAAGCAAGCAAAATCCTTGGGCTTGAATAACTTGGATTCCACTTACTGGTTCACAATAAATTTATCACATCACTTGTTTTATTATAAAAGACCGAAATTAACAAGATGAATGATGCTCTTATTCATTCATTTCGACTTGGTTGATATGATGCGTTCTCAAAATAGTTTTAGGGATGAAGAAAATACTATTTAATTCCTAAAAGCCTTGGGAAAATGAACAAGAAGTAGGAGAACAATTCTCAACAATGGAGCCAGAGAACAGGCCTCTGGCAAGACTTGATCTAGGGCAGCCTGACACACCTTGACACACTCAAACTGACCTGGTGGAAGACCCTGCTCCACAGCTGTCCATCTCCCAAATGAGGTCATACTCTAGCCCAAAGAGCATCTGTCTTCTGTTTGGATGCTCTCTGGGCCACAGTTGCAGAGAACACCATAACTATGGAATCCTGCGAATTAAGAGCTGCCTGGCAATGACGCTATGCAGCCCCCAATACAGGAACTGTCAGTTCAGAGACTTCGTTTTTGTTTGTTTGTTTGTTTAAGGCTTGAGGGATCTTAGTTCATCAACCAGGGATTGGACCCAAGGACCCAGGAACCCAGCAGTGAAATCACCAAGTCCTAACCACTGGACCACCAGGGAACTCCTCAGAGACCTAACTTGAAATTCAAACTCTGATTCAGAAGGGCTGTGGCTTTCTGTAAAGTAGATTTTCATGGTGATCACGGCTTTCTCACCTACTTCAGGTTTTTTTTTTTTTTTCTTTTTAATATTGAAATGAAATAGAGAAGGTAAAATTTCTTTTTAAGCTCCAAAGTATTAAAATTCTTTATAAACTCTACAATGATATATAATACATATATTATGTATAATCCATCCAGTCATCTTATTTTTCATATGATCTGTTTGTCAACTCTATCCTTCAATATTTTATGAGAGGGGGGAAAAAAGAGACTACACTTAATCGTAAGTACATGATGATGACTATACAAATTTTAACTTAGTTTTAAAAGTCAAACACATTGGCACATTTTTGAAGGTAAGTATTTTTTCTTCCTGAAATTACCTCATCAAATTATTCATCCCTCTTCTATATCCAAGAATTCTCGCCTACCTTTGAACCAAGGCATTGTTCAAGCACAGACTAACCTTGATTCTTGCCTTTCCCAGACTCATGATATTCATAAATATTCTGGGGAGAAAAGTCCTAAATATTCTGGGGGGAAAAGTACTTTAGGATATTTAAATACTCTCATCATCACACAATTCCCAAAGAAAAACTTCCCTTTCAGTCTCTAAACACCACTCCTATTTCTGGTCTCTTTTTAGTGCACCTTCATCCACTTGCTTTTTAAAAAAGATACTTCTTATCTTCCAATATACAGAAGTGGGAGAATGTTTTTTCCATTGTAGTTTTTAAATATTCTGATCATTTGGCATCGTGCGCCTAGGAATTTCCTTTCCTCCTCCTCATCTTCAACTATAATTAACTAATGAACCTCTAAAGTTACACTGTGATCTCACTTGTATATATTAATATTTACCTCACTATATGATGCACTATAAGATGTCAGGCAATGAAAATAGACCATACAGTTCCACAGATTTTTAGATTTTTAAAATATCAAATTACTTCTCACAACACCTTCACAAAAGAGGAGGACAGGGCAGATATTAAACATACAAGGACTCGGACACTATACACATTTAATGAATCCAATGTTTTTTATCACCATAATTACCTCTTTTTTAACATATGCATATATACCAGCATAGCAACATTCAGAAGCTCTGAGTCTCATGTTGAAAGCCACAGTTTGCTGTAGAAACAAAGAGAGTGGTGCAAAGGAAAGATCCCTTGGTGCAAATGCATCAAAGTTTGTGAAATCTGTGAAAATGTTACCAGCATAAGACTCCTTTCTTTCCCAACTGTATTCTCAACAAGAACAAAAGAAGAGCTAACAGAGTAACGGCAGTTCTCACAGCACAAGTCTCTCAGAGCAAGGTCTAGGAGATACATGGCACAATTTCATGTGGTCTGTACAGTCAAAAATACTTGCACAATAACAGAACATGTTATTTGCCTGTGTCACCCTGTTGATATTTTTAATGGTGACATAAGAGCAATGAAGGGTAAAACTGTTGGTGCCTTAGCTTGAGTTAATGCAGGGGCTCCAATGCAGTCATGATATACTCGATTATCTCAAATTTGCAGTTGAGGGTGAGGAAGTTCTCATCAATGTCTTGATGAAGAAAAAATACATCTATCAATTTTATTAAATTTGTGACAAAATGGGATGTATGCATACAGTACTTTGGCTGTATACTGTAGTTCAATGGTTATCATGGGAAAAGGTAATGGACAAATAATTGAATCACACGCTAAATGACCTGCCTTTTTCATGGAATACCATTTTTACTTGAACAAATGATTAACAGACAATCTATGGTAATTCAGATTTGGGTATCTGGAAGGAATTTTCATGAAAGTGAACAAAGAAAGATGTCATTTTAATTTGAAAAAAAAAAAAAAAACTACTGATAATATTTTTTGACAGTGGTGAAATTAAAGCTTCTAAGTCAAAATTACAACTTCCAAAAATGTGTATCCACTTATGTGAGCTAGACAACTTCCCAATAATTAAAGCTATTTCTAATGGAATTGATGGTGATAATAACAAATATACTTTTTTTATAGTATAAAAATACCTATATGACACATATCTTTGTTTACCAATATATGACGTTACAAAACCACACATGTGTAGAACAGCCGAAGTGCAAGACAGATCAATAAATTTTCAGTTTAAAAGAGAACAAAAGGATCACTGATGGGATTCAGATTGCATGTTGCAACTAGTCTTTAAAAAACCACCTTGTGTCAAATTTCGTGTAGTGTCAAAGAATATACATATTAAAATGGCAGAGGAATAGGACAAGAAGACCACTTTCTCCCCCACAAATTCATCGAAAGACCATTTGAACACTGAGCAAATACCATAGAACAACTTCTGAACGCTGGCGGAGGACACCAGGCACCCAGAAAGGCAGCCCATTGTCTTCGAAAGGAGGTAGGACAAAATATAAAAGATAAAAAGAGAGACAAAAGAGTTAGGGATGGAGACCCTTCCCGGAGAAGGAGTCCTAAAAGAGGAGAAGTTTCCAAACACCAGGAAACCCTCTCACTGGTGGGTCTGTGGGGAGTTTTGGAAATCTCAGAGGGCAACATAACTGGGAGGAAAAAATAAATAAATAAAACCCACAGATTACACACTTAACTGCAACTCCCAGCGGAGAAGTAGCCCAGACACTCGCATCCGCCACCAGCAAGCAGGGACTGAACAGGAAGGTGCAGGCTGCACTGCTCAGGGTAAGGACAGGGCCTAAATGCCCTGAGGGCAATCTGAAGGCGCTAACCTGAGATAGCAACCCAAACCATGGGACTGCCAGAGAGAGAAAGAAAAAAAAAGAGGAAGTATAGAGAGAGAACTTTCACACAAAAAGCTCTAACCTAAGGCACTGCCAGGCCTGTTCAAAGAACAAAGGACTGTGCAAATACTAGAGGAGAGCTAGCCGGCAGCAGACTGGCTCATCTCCCGCCAGAGGCAGGGAGGCAGGCAGGCAACAGCCAGAGCCGGAAGGCAAGGGGCATCCTCTACCAAACTGCAAGCAAGTTCCCAGTTGCTAACCAAGTCTTCCTGGGATCCTGGATGGTTGACATCCACCAGGAGGGTTGCATCCAGAGATCAACTCCCCAGAGGAGACACACGGCACACCTGAGACAGCACTCCTGCTGCGCACCCAGGAAATCAAGCGACTGGGACTGGGAGGTGATAAGACGCACCGCCCCACCTGGGGAGAGCGCTCCCCAAGCACCTGATCACCCGAGCTGGTCAGACCTCGTAAGGGCACAAAACACAGGCCCAACCGAGTCTGTACCTTTGTGGAGTACCTGAGAAACTGAACCTGAGCGGCTTAGAAATGGGAAGTGCACACAACCCAGGGCCTGCCTTAGACAGTTCCCCTGCAGAGCAACCTGGAGCTTGAGCAGTGTAGACCAAGAAAGCACACACACCTTGAGCTGGAGCAAACCCAGTGTGGGCCAGACACTGCGAGCAGTCCCCACACACGCCAGTGATATTGCAGTGTTCCTCCTTCCCTGCAGCACAATTGAACAAGTGAGCCTAAATAAATGACCACCTTCGCCCCCTTGTGTCAGGGTGGAAGTTAGATACTGAAGAGACTTCCAAACAGAGGAAGCTGAAATAAAGAAGAAGGGATCGTTTTGGAAGTGACAGGTCCAACAGATTAAAACCCTGTAGTTAGCATAGGCTACACTGGAAGGGACCTATAGACCTTGAGAATAAGTATAAGCTGGAACAAGGAACTATCTAAAACTGAACTGACCCCACACTGCCCTCAACAGACCCAGAGAAATTCCAAGATGTATTTTACTATTATCATTTTTTAATTTAAATTTTTTTTATTTTTAAGTTCATTACTCCTTTAATTTTCATTTTTAAAACCTATTACCTTGCAAAAAAAAAGACCCTATTTTTAAAGCAAATTTCATATATATATATTTTTAATAACTTTTGAAAATTTTTTTTTTTTAATACTGTATTCTTGAGAGTCTAACCTCTACTCTAGATTTTTAATCTTTACATTGTGGTATTTGTTATCTATTCTGTACCTTTAAGAATCCAATCTTCAGTACCCATTTTTACTTAGGACTGTGATTACTGGCTTGATTGTTCTCTCCCCTTTTGACTCTCCATTTTCTCCCACAGGTCACCTCTATCTCCTCCCTCCCCCTTCTCTACTTAACTCTGTGAATCTCCTTGGGTGTTCCCGGCTGTGGAGAACACTTAGAGAACTGATCACAGGCTAGATTAGTCTCGCTTCTTTTGACTCCCACTCCTCTCCTTCGGGTCACCTCTGTCTCCTTCCTCCCTCTTCTTTTCTCTATGGAACTCCGTGAACCACTCTGAATGTTCCAGACTGTGGAGAGCAAATAGGGAATTGATTACTGGCTAGATTGCTCTCTCCCCTTTTGATTCTCCCTATTCTCCTCCTGGCCACCTCTATCACCCTCCTCCCTCTTCTCTTCTCCATGTAACTCTGTGAACCTCTCTGGGTGTCCCCCACTGTGGAGAATCTTTTCACCATTAACCTAGATGTTTTATCATTGGAGCTATATGGATGGAGAAGTCTTGAGGCTACTTTAAGAATAAGACTGAAAGCCAGAGGCAGGAGGCTTAAATCCAAAACTTGAGAATACCAGAAAACTCCTGACTCCAGGGAACATTAATCAACAAGAGCTCATCCAAAAGCCTCCATACCTACACTGAAACCAAGCTCCACCCAACAGTCAAAAAGTTTCAGAGCAAGACATACCAAGCTAATTCCCCAACAATGCAGGAACATAACCCTGAGCACAAAAACACAGGCAGCCAAAAGTCACACCAAACCCACAGACACCTCAAAACTTTTTACTGAACACTTTATTGCACTCCAGAGAGAAGAGATCCAGCTCCACCCAGCAGAACACTGATGCAAGCTTCCCTAACCAGGAAACCTTGACAAGTCACTCGTCCAACCCCACCCACAGGGAGGAACCTCCATAATAAAGAGGAACCACAAACTTCCAGCATACAGAAAGGCCACCCCAAACACAGCAACCTAAACAAGATGAAAAGGCAGAGAAATATTCACCAGGTAAAGGAACATGATAAAAGCCCACCAAACCAAACAACAGGGGGAGATAAGGAGTTAACCTGAAAAGGAATTCAGAATAATGATAGTAAAAATGTTCCAAAATCTTGAAAACAAAATGGAATTTCAGATAAATAGTCTGGAGACAAGAATTGAGAAGATGCAAAAAAAGTTTAACAAGGACCTAGAAGAAATAAAAAAAGAGTCAATCGATAATGAATAATGCAATAACTGAGATCAAAAGCACTCTGGAGGGAACCAACAGTAGAATACGTGAGGCAGAAGATAGGATAAGTGAGGTGGAAGAAAGAATGGTAGAAATGAATGGACCAGAGAGGAAAAAAGAATCAAAAGAAATGAGGACAACCTCAGAGATCTCTGGAACAATGTTAAACACCCAAACATTCAAATCATAGGAGTCCCAGAAGAAGATGACAAAAAGAAAGGCCATGAGAAAATACTTGAGGAGATAATAGCTGAAAACCTCCCTAAAATGGGAAAGGAAATAGCCATCCAAGTCCAAGAAACCCAGAGAGTCCCAAACAGGATAAACCCAAGGTAAAACACCCCAAGACACATATTAATCAAATTAACAAAAATCAAACACAAAGAACAAATATTAAAAGCAGCAAGGGAAAAACAATAACTCACAAGGGGATCCTCATGAAAATAACAGCTGACCTTTCAATGGAATCTCTTCAAGTCAGAAGGGAATGGCAGGACATACTTAAAGTGATGAAAGAGAAAAACCTACAACTGAGATTACTGTACACAGCAAGGATCTCATTCAAATATGAAGGAGAAATCAAAAGCTTTACAAATAAGCAAAAGCTCAGAGAATTCAGCACCACCAAACCAGCTCTTAAACAAATGCTAAAGGATTTTCTCTAGACAGACAACACAGAAAAGGTTTATAAACTCGAACCCAAAACAACAAAGTAAATGGCAACGGGATCATACTTATCAATAATTACCTTAAATGTAAATGGGTTGAATGCCCCAACCAAAAGACAAAGACTGGCTGAATGGATACAAAAACAAGACCCCTATATATGCTGTCTACAAGAAACCCACCTCAAAACAAGGGACACATACAGACTGAAAGTGAAGGGCTGGAAAAAGATATTTCATGCAAATGGAGACCAAAAGAAAGCAGGAGTAGCAATAGTCATATCAGATAAAATAGACTTTGAAGGAAAGGCCGTGAAAAGAGACAAGGACACTACATAATGATCAAAGGATCAAACCAAGAAGAAAACATAACAATTACAAATATATATGCACCCAACATAGGAGCACTGCAATATGTAAGGCAAATGCTAACAAGTATGAAAGGGGAAATTAACAATAACACAATAATAGTGGGAGACTTTAATACCCCACTCACACCTATGGATAGATCAACTAAACAGAAAATTAGCAAAGAAACACACACTTTAAATGATATAATGGACCAGTTAGACCTAATTGATATCTATTGGACATTTCACCCTAAAACAATGAATTTCACCTTTTTCTCAAGTGCACATGGAACCTTCTCCAGGATAGATCACATCCTGGGCCATAAATCTAACCTTGGTAAATTCAAAAAAATTGAAGTCATCTCAAGCATGTTTTTCTGATCACAATGCAGTAAGATGTCAACTACAGGAAAAAAACTATTAAAAATACAAACATATGGAGGCTAAACAACACACTTCTGATTAAACAACAAATCACAGAAGAAATCAAAAAAGAAATCAAACTATGCATAGAAACGAATGAAAATGAAAACACAACTACCCAAAACCTATGGGACTCAGTAAAAGCAGTGCTAAGGGGAAGTTTCATAGCAATACAGGCCTACCTCAAGAAACAGGAGAGAAATCAAATAAATAACCTAACTCTACATCTAAAGCAACTAGAAAAAGAAGAAATGAAGAACCCCAGGGTTAGTAGAAGGAAAGAAATCATAAAAATTAGGGCAGAAATAAATGCAAAAGAAACAAAGAAGATCATAGCCAAAATCAACAAAGTTAAAAGCTGGTTCTTTGAGAAGATAAATAAAATTGACAAACCATTAGCCAGAGTCATCAAAAAAAAAGGGCAGGGGGGAGAGAAGACTCAAATTAACAAAATTAGAAATTAAAATGGAGAAATCACAACAAACAACACAGAAATACAAAGGATCATAAGAGACTACTATCAGAAACTATATGTCAATAAAATGGACAACTTGGAAGAAATGGACAAATTCTTAGAAAAGTATAACTTTTCAAAACTGAACCAGGAAGAAATAGAAAAACTTAACAGACCCATCACAAGCACAGAAATAGAAACTGTAATCAGAAATCTTCCAACAAACAAAAGCCCAGGACCAGATGGCTTCACAAGTGAATTCCACCAAAAACTTAAAGAACTAACAGCTATCCTATTCAAACTCTTCCAGAAAATTGCAGAGGAAGGTAAACATCCAAACTCATTCTATGAGGTCATCATCACCCTAATACCAAAACCTGACAAAGATGCCACAAAAAAAGAAAATTACAGGCCTGTTGGGGGCCAGAGTGAGGTACTCCGCCCATGGGAAAGGTCATGAGGAAGGAGGCTCGACATACGCAAAGGCGGGATCGAGCCTCAGGAGTCCCCCTGGAAATCCTCAAGCATCTACCCCCATAACCAGAGCCTGCCTACTTTACTACTTTGTGCTCACCTACACCTCTGACTTTATGGGGGGCTGTCCCCCACCACCTGTTTCGGAGAAGGAGTTAACTTAGAGCTCCAGTTAATAATAATTCCTGGGCATGATAAGAGTGTTTTAACCTACAAACTCCTCTGAAGGTTCTCTAGCCTGCCTGACACGCTTGTCCGGCCACATGTGATTGCTCACAGCCTCCCAACCGTGAGAGGCACGAGATGCTTTAAACCTTCTAAAAACAGGTTCCTTAGAAAAGTTAGAAAACTATTAGTATAAGTATAATGGGCTGATTAGAAATTGTATTGGTGAAGGGTTTTTCATTTGTTGAGCCAATGTTTGTTGCTAAGTCTCCACATCCCCTGCCCTTACACACATTAATGAATATATAGAAGAAATAAGTATTAACCTTTGATATTAATCACGTTAGACCTTAGGCTAAGTAAATTCTTTCCTTAACTAAAACCCATTACACCGTCACCCTATAGGAATGTAACTTTATTTGGGTGGTGTCTGTTTTAAGAATAATCACCCCTGGAGAAATAAGTGTCCTGGTTGACTGACCGTTGTCACAAGGAGAGGGTCATAAATTGTCAGCAGGCCCCCCTGGCCAGAAGATGATGTAACATCCCTAAGACCTCTGTATGCATTTGTATGAAGCACCTGACTTTGATGAAAGTCAGGACTGCTGACCCCGCGTGACTTTTGCATAACATCTCAGTGTCTAAAAGTAGACCATGGAAAATAAAGAACTGGGATCAGTTTCTCGAAATACTGGTCTCCCCATGTCTCTCTCTCTTTCACTCTGGCTGAGTCTCCATCTAGAGCACGGAACCCACCATGCTTACTAATTATGCCTGGGCTTCTAAGATCCGACCGGGGAGGCCTCAGTGTCTCCTCTCCTTCGGGATAACGGAAGGACGCCTGTGGCCTACGTAAGTGGTGCAAACTTCTTGTCTTGAAGTTTTATTGGTCTCCCGTGTAAACCAAGCCACTCAGCTTCTTTTCTCCACTGAATTTTCCTACTGAGCTATCCTTATTCTATTACTCTTTATGTCTTTAATTAATATCTAATTGAAGCTATTGTATCCTGACCCTCGCCGACGCCGTCCCCGCTTCCAATACCCTGGATCAGCTGGGGCTGGACCCCAGCACAGGCCAATATCACTGATGAACATAGACGCAAAAATCCTTAACAAAATTCTAGCATCCAGAATCCAACAATACATTAAAAAGATCATACATCATGACCAAGTGGGCTTTATCCCAGGGATGCAAGGATTCTTCAATATCCACCAATCAATCAATGTGATACACCACATTAACAAATTGAAAAATAAAAACCATATGATTATCTCAATAGATGCAGAGAAAGCCTTTGACAAAATTCAATATCCATTTATGATTAAAAAAAAAAAACAGAAAGCAGACATAGAAAGACATAGAAGGAACATACCTCAACATAATAAAAGCCATGTATGATAAACCCACCGTAAACATTATCCTCAATGGTGAAAAATTCAAAGCATTTCCCCTAAGGTCAGGAACAAGACAAAGGTGCCCACTCTCACCACTACTATTCAACATAGTTTTGGAAGTTTTAGCCACAGCAATCAGAGAAGAAAAAGAAATAAAAGGAATCCAGATTGGAAAAGAAGAAGTAAAACTCTCACTGTTTGCAGATGACATGATCCTCTACATAAAAAACCCTAAAGACTCTACCAGAAAATTACTAGAGTTAATCAATGAATATAGTAAAGTTGCAGGATATAAAATCAACACACAGAAATCCCTTGCATTCCTATACAATAACAATGAGAAAACAGAAAGAGAAATTAAGGAAACAATTCCATTCACCATTGCAATGAAAAGAATAAGATACTTAGGAACATATCTACCTAAAGAAACAAAAGACCTATATGTAGAAAACTATAAAACACTGGTGAAAGAAATCAAAGATGACACAAATAGATGGAGAAATATACCATGTTCATGGATCAGAAGAATAAATATAGTGAAAATGAGTATACTACCCAAAGCAATCTATAAATTCAATGCAATCCCTATCAAGCTACCAACAGTATTTTTCACAGATCTAGAACAAATAATTTCACAATTTGTATGGAAATACAAAAAACCTCAAATAGCCAAAGCAATCTTGAGAAAGAAAAATGGAACTGGAGGAATTAACCTGCCTGACTTCAGGCTATACTACAAAGCAACAGTCATCCAGACAGTATGGTACTGGCACAAAGACAGAAATATAGATCATTGGAACAAAACAGAAAGCCCAGAGATAAATCCATGCACCTATGGACACCTTATCTTTGACAAAGGAGGCAAGAATAAATTAAAAAAATTTTTAAATGGTACTAAAATACTGCACTCCTTCCAACCATGTATCTCTGGGAAGTTGGACTTTTTTCAATATACTTTAACCAGAACAACGAGGCCCAATAGACTGAATGCAAAAGTAGACATGAGAATCCAATTTTCATTAAACTCAATGTTAAAGAGCTCTACAAAAAATGTAAAACAATGCCATTTTTTTCTTTATTTTTATGGTTTGGGAAAAGTGTTATTTTTTATGAAAACAAATGCTTATGCACTTATTGCTACTTTAAATTTTCCCCTATTTTAACTTTCAGCAAATAAGTACCATTAAGACAAACCTATAGGGAGGGAAAGGGGCTGGGGTTGGAAGAGAAGGGAAGGGGAAGGGAGGAGAGGACATTACAGAAAGGAAAGGAGCTGAAACCTTTTTGGCGTCCTCAAAATGTTTGTAAGCATAAGTTGTCTTGAGAAAAAGACTAAGAATCACTGAAGAATATATGGGCATTTTCACCCAAAAGTACTAGTATCACAGTCATTGTTGAGCAATACAGCACTAATAAAGCTGGTGTAGACTTTGTTCTCACAGTCGAGCAAGAATGTCATAAACTACTTTCTTCAACTAACGAGTAACACTAAAACTCGTTTCTCCCTTTTCTTTCATTAAGGTCTGCAAGGTTTGCCAGCTACAGGAGGGAAAAAAATTCTACGCCAACAATGCTTGGTTATCTTTTTTCTTGATGAGCCTCTTAGCTAACAGCAGAAATCTAGATTCTTAGACTACTTTGTTTACAGAAGCATGCCCATTACTCTGTAACAAGTACAGTAGAGTTAAGAAAATCATGCCCCTAAACACAGAGCAGCTCCTAAAATCTACATTAGCTTACAGAAGCAGGTTACAATACAGCTCCAGACATCATGTTGTCAGGAATGTGCTGAATACAGAAACATAAGCTGAAAACACTGCTATCCTACAAGCTGCACCTTCAGTAGTTGCTTTGAAAGTTTTCAATCACTACATCACCAAAAAAACAATCAGTTGTTTTATTCTATAGAACTTGCCTGCCTACAGACCAAACACCAAACTCCTGGAACATACACAGAATATCCCAAACCTGCTATTTTTTAGTAGTATTAAAAATATGCTTATTCCTAGGAAACCAAGCTTTGCCTCCAACTTTGAATTTTTCTGAAGTAAAAAAGCTCTTGGAAAAGGGCGGTGGGAATAGATATACATATAGAAACCAACAAGAGAGCTCAAGAAGAAATAAAAGTTAAACCACGGTATCTGATCTATACACGTGACAGCTGGGTACTGAGAGGTCAAGCACAACTTGTGCCTCTATAGTTACTTGCAGATAAATCACAGTAAGGAGCCCCTCACAGCAGCCTGCTTACAGCTTCCCTCAATCTTCCAATGTGTTTTAAATACTTCTCCAAAATGATCCTCTCCCTGCTTACTATTTAGATCATACTCATTGTGATACTGTGATATAAAAAGAAACATATATTCAGTCTTTGTCCTGGTTTCTGGCATACAGCTTCTAAAACCTTTGGAATATTCTGAATGATATGGGTAAGAGGAACATCACTGGTTAAAATACCTGGTCTTAATCCCTAGTTCCTGATACAAGAGCTTCTAAGACCTTTGGAAACTCAGAACTGAAAAATGTCTTCTATCTGCTAATGAGATAACAGGAGACACCTGGATAGTTTTAGGATGAAGGCTTGTCACCAGAAAGACCAATGCATGACTACAGATTCAATTCATGACTACAGTGTTAGTGCTTTAGCCCCACATCAAGGGAGGGACTGGAGACTGAATCACCAATAGACCTTGATGGAATCAATCATGTAAACATAATGAGGCATCCACAAAAACCCTAAAACAACAGGGTTTAGACAGAGTCCAGGGTCAATGTACCTGCAGAGGGAACACAAGTTCTGCAGACACCTACCCACTTTCTACCTTGCCCTGTTCATCCCTTCTTTTTGGCTGTTTTCCTGACTCCTGTGAACCACTCTAGCGAATTATCAAACCTGAGGAGGGAGTTGTAGGAAGCCCCCAGACTTTATAGCCTATTGGTCAGGTGGAAGGACTTGCATCAGAGAAGGCAATGGCACCCCACTCCAGTACTCTTGCCTGGAAAATCCCATGGATGGAGGAGCCTGGTGGGCTGCAGTCCATGCGGTCGCTAGGAGTTGGACACGACTGAGCGACTTCCCTTTTACTTTTCACTTTCATGCATTGGAGAAGGAAATGGCAACCCACTCCAGTGTTCTTGCCTGGAGAATCCCAGGGACGGGGGAGCCTGGTGGGCTGCCGTCCGTGAGGTTGCACAGAGTCGGACACGACTGAAGTGACTTAGCAGCAGCAGTAGCAGCAGCAGCAGCAGCAAGGACTTGCAATTGGCATCTGAAGTGGGGACAACCTATGAGACTGGACTGAATCCTTAATCTGTGAGGTAACTCTGAATCTGCTAACTCTAGTCATTAGTGTCAGAAAGAAATTAAATTAAATTGTAGGACATCCACCTGATAGCTAGTGAATTGCCTGGTTTGGGAAAAGTAAGCCACATCTTTGCTGTCAGAAGTATTCTCACTTGCAGGATCCACCCTCTCCTCAAGACCATGAAACTTCTATTTTTCTAAAGATCAATCAGTCTCAAGGGATAACTAAAAATTTCTTGTCCATTTGTAACTATGAAGTCTAAAAGTCAGTAGTACCTCCCATGCTGACCCAGAGACTTCACAGCAGTAACAAAGGTACATGTGTGCTAAGTTGCTTCAGTCTTGTCTGACTCTGTGTGACCTGATGGATTGCAGCCTGCCAGGCTCCTCTGTGCAGAATCCTCTGGGATTCTCCAGGCAAGAATACTAGAGCAGGCTGCCATGCTCTTCTTCTAGGGATCTTCCCGACCCAGGGATTGAAGCTGCATCTCTTACATCTCCTGCATTGGCAGGTGGGTTCTTTACCACTAGTACCACCTGAGAAGCCCAACAAAGCTACTACAGGGGAAAAATTCAATACTGCAGAGCATATGAAGAGGAGGAGGAGGAGGTTCCCAGAAAGCTGGGAGCTCAGGGAATTTCCGAAAACTTTCTGGCGGGACGTTCCTGGTGGTCCAGCGGTTTAAAATCCACCTTCCAATGTAGAGGACATGAGTTTGATCTTTGGTTGGGGAACTAAGATCCCACACGCCGCTAGGCAAGGAAGCCCATGCTCCACAACTACTAAGCCCGTACACTCTAGAGCCTGTGTTCCATCAAAAGAGAAGCCAGCACAGTCTCAGCAACGAGAGGAAACCTGCACACACCACAAGGAAGCCCCAGTGCAGCCAAAAAAAAAAAAACTGGTTCTGAAAGTCAGGCTTGCTGGATCTTAAAATGTTCAGAGAATCTTCTTAAGATTGCTACTTACACTAATCTGAAGGCATATCCCATTGTTTAGATAGCAACTTTCTCCTTCAATTAATAAAATGGCCCTAAGGGCAGTGAGGGCCCGACTAAGAAGTGACCTCAGGGATTATTATAGATGTACACTTTAAAGTTTAATGATTAAGTGTTTATTTCTTTTACTTTCTATATAAAGCACTTTATACAGCTTATCATATAAAAGCATATGTAAGTTTTTTAAAAGCTTATATTTAAGATTGAAACTATAAAATATTTTAAGATATTAGTTTAAGTGATCACAAAATTAAATCTGTTGCAAATATTGTACAGTTAAACAAAGTAATAAATTAGAAAAGAAATGTAATAAAGGCTCTGACTTTGTGGCCTACAACAGTTGATATTCAACTATTCTCAGTTAAGCCTGGCTACAAGAGTAGCTGTCTGATCCAAAAAATTAAAATAAATTAACACAGTGTTTAACTCATGTAATCTACGTGGTCTTAATGTTTGGTTATAAGTCTAAACCTCAATTTCTTCATCTGCAATATATGAGCTACCAGCAGTACAGCAGCTGCTCATCAGTAAGCGAGACCTAGGGCTTCCATAGATTATAGTTCCTTTTCTTCTAGGTCTCCAGAAAATTTCTGCAAAGATCATGCAGTAAATTACTTAAAATGTATGCATAAAAACTTTTAACATGACAAGCCAGATTAGAACAGAAAGAGCCAATCTAGACACATCCAGTTATCTTTTATATAAAAACATTTCAAGATTTATCCTTTCAGGAGAAAAAAAAAGTCTTTATTCTCCCATTCTATCAAAAACATCACTGAGTATATTTATGATAATAAAAAAGATTAATGCCTTTTACAAAAGTATTTAAAAGAAAGTGCTCATTTAAAAATATGTAAATAAAATTATGGCATGACCATATTATGCCAGCATTGAAAAGGTGCTTTTGAAGAATATTAATGGATATGATATAATGTGAATGTATACACTATAACATATAATATTAAGTGATATAAATATTACATTAACAGATGAAAACTCAGCACACAGAATTGAATATTGGGGATGATGTCAGTTCTGTAAGAAACATGTTTAAACATCTGGAATAAAGGAAAAGGAAGTCAAGTTTTTACAGTTATAAAAATATGCAGTTTTTAAAGCTGAAAAAATACTGCAGTCAAAAAATATTAGGCCCTACGAACCAGGAGAAACTTTAGTTTAAAAGCAGACATATGTTGGATTTACTCTCTCCACAGTACAGTCTTCCTGAACAACTTTTGCTTAGTAAATGCAAGTGGAGTTCTCAGCAAAAAAACACTTGGGCCACTGTGGAAAGGCCAGGACTTGCTGACAGGACCCAGCAGACGGGAAAAGCCATTGACACTGCTCCAGCAAATTTCCCTCTATGAGTCCCCACAATGATTCTGCTACTGGGGTTTTGCTCCAGTGATGTGTTTTGGCTCATATAGCACTATTCTCTGCTATGAAGAGCATGACAGCATCTGTTATCTTTCAGGTACTTGAGCAAAATTTCAGTCCTGGGAGGCATTATATACGGTTTCAGATGTCCTGGAGGAAATTGAGGGAGAAAAGGGTGAGAGGAGAGGAACCAGGCATGAATGAGCCAAGAAATTCAAAGTTGGAAACTATTGTTCCCATACAAACTATTGTAAAATTTGAGTGCAAACCATATTTGATGATTTTATGAATTGCTAAACTTCAAAGGTTTCTGAAGTTGTGTTCAAAAGTACAAATTAGAAAAAAAATTACAAGTCTTTTAGGTCTAATTCTACTGGGAAGAGATGACATTATGGGAAATTTAATTCTGTATTACGGTACCCGAAAAATGCTAATGTAATACTGGATAACAGAGAATTCCACTGTTTAAGGCCTAAAGCACTTAAATGAGGAGACACAGTTTTACTCTTTGTGCATGTCCTTACAATAACTAAGATGTCAAAATCATTTAAAAGGATACATCCCAACCCATTCAATCAGATCAGATCAGTCGCTTAGTCGTGTCTGACTCTTTGCGACCCCATGAATCGCAGCACACCAGGCCTCCCTGTCCATCACCAACTCCCGGAGTTCACTCAGACTCACGTCCATCAAGTCAGTGATGCCATCCAGCCATCTCATCCTCTGTGGTCCCCTTCTCCTCCTGCCCCCAATCCCTCCCAGCATCAGTCTTTTCCAATGAGTCAACTCTTCCCATGAGGTGGCCAAAGTACTGGAGTTTCAGCTTTAGCATCATTCCTTCCAAAGAAATCCCAGGGCTGATCTCCTTCAGAATGGACTGGTTGGATCTCCTTGCAGTCCAAGGGACTCTTAAGAATCTTCTCCAACACCACAGTTCAAAAGCATCAATTCTTTGGCGCTCAGCCTTCTTTATGGCCCAACTCTCACATCCATTCATGACTACTGGAAAAACCATAGCTTTGACTATATGGACATTTGTTGACAAAGTAATGTCTCTGCTTTCTAATATGCTGTCCAGGTGTGTCACAGCTTTTCTTCCAAGGAGCAAGCGTCTTTTAATTTCATGGCTGCAGTCACCATCTGCAGTGATTTTGGAGCCCAAGAAAATAAAGTCTCTCACAGTTTCCTGTTTCCTCATCTATTTGCCATGAGGTGACGGGACTGGATGCCATGATCTTAGTTTTTTGAATGCTGAGTTTTAAGCCAGCTTTTTCAACTCTCCTCTTTCACAACCTCATCAAGAGGCTCTTTAGTTTCTCTTTGCTTTCTGCCATAAGGGTGGTGCCATCTGCATATCTGAGGTTATTGATATTTTGAAAACTCCTTTTAAGAAAGCTCGCATATCTTTGTAAAACTAGCAGCCTACATGGCACCAAAAGGAATTTATTCCGAGCATCAAATTAAAGATAGGTGAAAGACAGCATGTGAAACTCACTGTGTACTGGGCAATACGACAGATGGTAGAGATAAAAAACAAAAATAAACAGTCCCTTGCCTTCAAGGAGTTCAAATCTTCCCAAGGGTGAAAGCTCCGGTTTCTTAAACTATTTCATTAACAACATCTGTATTAGAAACTTTAAAAATGGCCAAAACAAAAATCACTAAGCAAAGAACAACTAGCATATGTTGTAGTTTACCTGCCAATACATAAAGAAAATTTAAAAATTAGAAAGTTTCTCTTAGCTAAAAGCCAACATCGGTCATCTATATTAAGCACAGCAGAATCCTTGGACATTTTAACCCAAGAACTAATAGGGTATCACCTGGCAGATCACACAAAACAGTTGCTAAGGAGACAGAGAACTGTGCAGAGCAGCCACAATGTCAGAAACTAGAGAAACAGGGCGTGGTATACACAAGAGGATGTTTGGAAACAAGACGAGGACCAGGTAGCAAGCGTTCACTCTGCAGTTCAATGTCCAAAGCCGTCAGCTTTTGGTTCTTCTTGCTGTTCCTCAAATATGCCACACTAACTGCCTTCCTCGGGGTCTTTGTACTCACTGTTCTCTCCCAAGAAGATTCTCACCCCAGATCCTTGGTTAACTCACTTAAAGGCATTATAAAGTATGCTTCCTCAAGAAAAGACCTTAAGAACTATAGAAACAGTTGAGTAATACTCAAAATGTTCACATATCATCACAAACCTTTTTGCCTTTGGTTTCTACTTTTCTATCAGCAAAACAAAAAACCCTACACTTTTCAATCTTGAGAATGTTTACCCATAACAAAACCAAACCAAACATCAATAGTAAAACAATGGAACATCAGTGTAGAATTAAGAGGCCCATGATATGTACTTAGAAAAAAGCCACCTCATCATTTCCCTAAAGCTGGAAACACAGAACCAGAAAAAAGAAAATGAATAAAACAATGCCATATAGAATTTAAATGATGATAAAGCGAGCCACTTTCTAACAACTCATTGGGAGCCTTACACATATTACTTAACAACCCTCTCAGCAGTGAAAACTCTTTTTTCTAAAATCCATGACAATGGTCTCCAAATGTCAGCCTGCAGAACTGACAGCCCAGAACTAAGTTTTTAATAGAGACAAAACAAAGCAAATGAAAATCATAATTACAAAATTAAATTTTTAAAGCTACATTAATTTTGTAAACGTCATGCTTATTCTCAGTATTCATTGTTTCATAACCAAACTAAAGATGAAACTAAAAATGCAGAAAATGTAGAACAAAATACAGGGTAATTCAATGGCCTTTATCATTAAGACATTATTGTCTCCAAGGAAAGGGGGTTGTGTACAAGTTTAAGGAAACATAAAGTTATATATGAAGATACATGAAAATCAAATATCAGCAACTTCATACATTTCAACCTAATACAATAACTCATTTTTCTAAAGAAGGGAATGAACCACACAATTATACTATCAAAGGCTGTTCCTCAGATATTTTCTACAAGACTTTAAGAGTAACAAGGCATACATGAATTCCAATAAATTAGCCTTGACTATCATTTTACAGTACTAATGCTGTCAGCACTTACAGACACCTGATCATAAGACTTCAATAACAACCATTAGTTTCAAGATTGACTCCGAGAAGTACAGAAAGCAACCATGTAACAGAAGTTAAAAAGCCAGCATGGTTTTGTTTAATTCAATCAAACCCTTACCAAGCCACTAGCATAATAAGGGCAAGGTGTTTTTTACTTTTATTCCCTATACTGCAGAAAAGGTCAGGGCCCTTGGGACTCCAGTGGAATTCACTAACAGAGAAATCAAGTAATACAGAGAATGCCCATATATTATACAGCTGAGTGCTAGATAAAATATCCATTAAATCTGAGTGCCAACAATATCTACTGTTTTATGTCCACATAATGCAGAAAACACTGGCTGTGACCTAGCAACAAACATCCCAAGACAACCTGCTTAAAAATCTGCTGAAGTTGCTGTTTTATTGCTTAAACAGACAGAAATATAACTATGCTTATTATGAAAGTATAGCATTACCTCAAGCTAATAAGAACTGATGGAACAAAGAAGAGATCATTATGTACAAATTAATAACATTTGGAGCATGACATGCAACAATCATACAGCAGCATTTGTTTTTCAAAACTGGCAGAGGAAAAGATTTCTTTTTACAGAGCGGAAACACTGTTGGTAAGGAATACTCTTATACTGCACTATTTTGCTTTTCCATGAAAGCACAGCATGAAACAAGGGGACTACACAGTATCCTCCCCATATTTTATATATTATATATATATATATATATATATATATATATATATATATATATGTTAGAATGCTGGACCTTATAGTTGACTTAAAATATTACGTTGGTTTCTTCCTATTATATTTTGATAGAATTAAAGAACTTTAGAGTTTGAATTAAACTCTGGGATCACTAATCCAACGATTTCATCATATACATATAAGAGTAAACATATGATGAGCCTTAGGTTACATGACTTAGTTCTCCATGGTCATACAGTCATTAATAGCCAGAAAGACTAGAAAGCAGATCTCAGATTGCTAACCATAAACAAAGTCAGGTATTATCTGCCAAAGCAAACAAATTAACATTTTTGGTATTAAAAATAATTTTAATTTAATCTGATACTTTAAATAACATTTTTAAAATGTGAATCAATAAAAAACATCATTTTATTTGGTCAATATATCCACTTAAATCTTTGAAATAAAATTTTTTTAACAAAATGAAGATTGGCAAACTTGTACTGGGGGTTTCCCTGTGGCACAGTCAGCAAAGAATCTGCCTGCAATGCAGGATACTGCCTGCAATGCAAGAGATGCAGGTTCAATCCCTGGGTCAGCAAGATTCTCTGGAAGAGGAAATGGCAACCCACTCCAGTATTCTTGCCTAGGAAATCCCACAAACAAAGGAGCCTGGTGGGCTACAGTCCATGGGGTCCCAAGAGTCAGACACAACTTAGTAACTAAACCACCACCAAACCTATACTAATGCTCTTAGAAAGCAGGGAGTTACAGCATGCCGGGGCAGAATGGCATAATCTTCCAAAATATCTGTCTGCCAAAGATAAAGCATAACAGCCAATTCTAAATAATGTTCCTTATTTGACAGATAATTGCAAAGTACCCAAAAGCTACCTTTTGCACCAACAGTACTAACAGTTACTGTATGACAGTGTGAAGTTCATAAAATATCCAGGAAATATCAGGATACCCCAGAAAAAGATAAAAATCTCTAATAAAGTGAAAACACGTTCTTGAGAAAACATGCTGAGGAGCAATTTATCATTCAATTGCATTATAAACACAAGTGTTTTCATAAAATGAGTGTGAAACCAAAAAACATTTGAGGAAGTAATCAGATTTTGTTAGATGCGAGTTCCTGAGATTTTCCTTACTTAAACGTACACATTTTACTCTTCACAATACCTGAAAATCTAGCTTAAATGTGTTACTTTATGGTCAAACATCAAGAATAATCTCTATTTAATGCAGCAGTTTCCACCTCTTCCAACTCTATATTTAAATATTTAATCCATTACTAAATGAATTATAATATTAACATAGATTGTCCGAAAAAATAAATTGCTGTTAACACTGCCTGAAATACACTTTTAATCTAACCCTCAAGGCATGCAGACAATACAGAGATAGGGATCAGGGTCTAAGCTGTCTTTAATTTCAAAAAGATCCTTACAGTACTGCACTTGCTGAAGTGATGATTTAGGCAGAGTCATCCAGACAGTTCAGATTAGAGAAATTCACAGCCACAACCAGGGTTTTAATCTGAATCTTGTCAGTATTCAAATGTGTAGGTGGGGTCACCTCTGCACTGGGTAAACACAGTATAGATGAGTATCTGCATCTTTCAATCTTTCTGTATAAAATTACAGTTGAAGAGTTACAAATAAAAATTCAATCCAGGGGTGATGAGCTCAACATATCACCATGTTACTTCAGGATATTTGAAATGTCAAAAATCCATCCATGTACCTGTAGGTTAAAAGCCCTAATTACTCAAAGCCAAGGCTCATATTTTACACAAAAGGAAACTGAGGCCAGAGAGAAGACTTGACAGAAGTTAAAAAACTTCTAAGGGACAAAGCCAGGGCTCCAGTCAGCATCTACTGTCTTTTAGTCAGCTAAACTCCTTTTCAGAGTGAGTTCAAAAGATTTTGTAATTGTTTCTGCTTTTGATGCTCTAGAGGCATAGAAGAAGTGAAGTCGCTCAGTCGTGTCCAACTCTTTGCGACCCCATGGACTATAGCCTACAAGGCTCCTCTGTCTGTGGAATTTTCCAGGCAAGAGTACTGGAGTGGGTTACCATTCTGATTGGCCTAAGAGGCATAAATATGACAGCAGTCTTATGTTAAGAAGTGTGAGGGTACCTTTCTGTTATCCTATCCTCTTTCCCCACCCAAGCCAAGACCCAGGCAGCAGGATCTTTTGTCCTCTGCCTGGGGCCATGGTGAGTTTTAGTTTTTAGTTTTTCCCTAGTACACCCTTCACTAAGGGCTTAGGCTTTTAAGAGTCCAGTTTTATGTGTCTGGGGGATCCTATGAGGTCTTAGCTCTGACTTCCCAGCCTCCAATCTAGTCCTGGCATACTGCCACCCAAAGAGTGCAACATTCACTCTCTCCTACCCATCAGAATGACCTTTCACCCTGAATCCCCTCCGGACTTCTATCTTTTCTTGAAAGCTCAGACATCACCCTCCTCCTTCTCCTCCTAATCATATTACAATGAGGACAACAAACATCCATCATGTGCCAAACACATGAGCGCCTTACCCATGTTTTTTTAACCGTCCCAAGAGCTCCATGTGGGAGGTGCCATTGTAATCCCTACTTGTAAGCACAGGTCCCGAAGCATGGACGGTCACACAGCTAACCCAACACTAGAGTCGGTTGACTATGATCACAGACATGGAGAAATACAACCCTTCATGTGATTTTGCCTCTCTGTTCAAGTATAGAGGTAGATGGCCGAATTTATCAATTATTTCTGAGTGTTATATAACTGGTGAATTATCTGGTAATCCAGTTCATCACGTTCATATTCTGTCTCTTTAAAATATATTTTTGCCCAAATATAAATCAGTTTACTATAAAAGCTTGAAAAGTTATCAGCATACAAAAGAGAACTAAAATCACTAATAACAATCTTGTATATTTTCTTATAAACTTTTCAACTTAACTTTCTAAATCTTCAGCAGAATCTCCATAGACAGCATGAGTATGTCAACCCAAATCACCACCAACAGACATGGAGATTACTGCATCTGCCACGGCCACATTCATAAGCTCTCCTGGTATCTGTGAGCTTTGTCCTTTACAGTTGCTTTAGAAACAACATTAGCCTTATCACTTCACCAAGGGGATTATGTGCACAGTAAGTACAAAAGCAATGAATATACTGTAAGTCAAAAGTAGAGAAAGTTGGAAAATTTATGTTGCAAACAAAGTAGTTAAAAAAAAAATTAAGTGGAAAATAAACACATACATGATACCTGAAAACTGTAAATCAACTATACTTCAGTTTTTTTTTAAATGCATACATGTGTGCAGGAAGGGAACTTCAAAGAACAAATTAGGAACCATGAAGGGTAAGGCAGGGGGATGGATATTAATAAAATGAATGGTCAGAATATGGATGTCAATGTACAATGTTTATTAGCCTAACATCAGTTTAGGAAAAGCCCTGAATTTGTGTCAGCACAAACGGTTGCTGATGAAAACTCTAGTCAGAAAAAGCACGCATGAGCGAAAAGGATTTGAATAAAAATGCCTTTAAACTGGGAAGGAAATACACTGAAGTGCACACACATGCATATCTACATACACACTGAGATGCTAGCTATGCAACTGTCCCAATGGGGTGTCGTTCCTCTGGGGGCCCTCAGGTCCCCAAAGCGCTGACCACATCTATATGCCATGTCAGCTTCATATTAACTTTGAGGACCTGACTGAGTCAGGTGATGTCCCCAGCTAATTAAAACAGTATTTTTTTTTATCTACTTATATAGAGAATATTTCCTGGACAAGAATTTCGGTTTTCCATTTAACACGACAGCATATATTACATCACAGTATTTCACAATCTTTTATAATGGTTGATTTCAAGATTACTAATCACCTGGGACTTCCTGCTTTTGGACCCACAGGTGGGTTAAGCCACACACTCACCTTGGAGCCAGAGTGCAGAGACAAGAGCAGAAAAGTGAGAGTGAGGAGACAGACACACAGACAAATAATGAAATACAATGTAAGGTGACAAGCCATATGCTAGAGCTAAGTAAGCATAGATGGAATAGGACAGTAGAAGAGAAGTAAAAAAATGAGGAAAAATTGCTAAGAACCACATGAGAATGGTGCCAAGATGGAAAAGGGCATCACAGGTCAGGCAATAGTTCAAGGAAGTGCATGGAAGCATAAAGCAGCACAGATACTCAGGAGGGAAAAAAAAAGTTACATGAATGGATGGAAAAGAGGTTCCACATTGAATAGTTGCGGCAAACGAAGGCAGTAAGAAGTTGGTAGTGGATTATGAGCAGCCTTCAAGTCATTTATCCTGTATTGAAGCTGTAACATTAAGGGAAATGTGTGAGATTTGAGCTGGTGTCTTTAGCAACCCAAGAAAACATCACTGTGGCAGATTTCTGAGCTGCCCTCCCAGCCCCACCCCCAGGGTCCATCCTCACTCTCAGTGTCTTCTGAAGCCAGGCTAGAGCACTGTTCTCAGAGCTGCCTGACTCACCCATGCTGCAGACACACACCCCTCTTCCTACAGACATTCAACCACAAAGCTCTGAGATCAGACTACAGGAATATACCATTATCAGTACTATTATATCACAAGGGGAGAATACGTACATATCCAAAATGTTTTGAAACTAAAACCATCCAGCCAAGCACTTCTCTTTCAAGGCTGTTTCAATTCAACATTGTATAATTAGCTTAAAAAGCAGGAAAACACAGAGACTATCAATCCGTGTTTCAGGATCACCTTGTGCAGCTGCCTGACTTAAGGGAAAAGGTAAAAGAAAAACACTTCAGTTAAAAGAAAACTAGAGACAGATTAGTAACTGCTTTTAAACTATAAATAATATATACATGGTATACAGTTCAGATAATTTTTCATCACTCCTCTCAAAAAGAACAAAATTAAATACTAGTTTATGTAAAAATTTTACATTCTAAAACATCATTCCTTTCTTAGGTATCCCCCTCTGTTCAGGCCCTCATGTTTTTCTGCTAAGTATGGAAAAGCTTCTTCTAGGAAAGAAGAGGATGAGAGTCGGGAAATCCTTGCTGATCTTGAAATTACTGGATCTGCCACCAATTAGGATGATTTCTTCAGTTCCAGGCCATTTGAGTATCAAAGAACCACTGCACTGTCTTTTGAAAGGTGCAGCCGACAGGGGACTCTTATCTCTCAGCTGCCCAGAAGCTCCCAGAGGTGCTGGGTCAGTATCCTTCCCCTCTGCTGCTTTTCTGGAGTCAAATGACAGCCCCACAGAAAGGTTCATTCACCAAGAAGGAACATTGCTGTTCAGAGATGCAATTTCTCAGATGCTCCAATCTAGATCTACTCATGCTCCTGCCTGGCATACATACCTACTTCTGTAAGAGGAGTGCACAAAGAGTCCAGTAGTTAGGGTAGGAAATTTCCAAAAGAAGCTTGATTTATAGTTGTGTGCTCCCAATGAGCACTCATCCCACTCTTCATCACTTTCTAATAATGACACTCCCAGTTGTACAAGACACAAAGGGAGATGGCTAAGGGAAAAACATTCAAGTTCCCAAAATATAATCTGCCCCAGGACACAGAATATTCTCCATTTTTAATTTAGAAGCTTGTAAAAAATCTTTAGCCATCACTATAATTCTCTGATTTTTCCTTTCAGTTCTCAGAAATCCCCAGAGGACCCCAGGAGTTCTTAACATATAAAAATAGAGGGTGAAGCTGCTGATAAAAGCTGCAATCACCAGTGTATCAGCAAGATATTTAACCTCAGACCTTTGAGATCTCCCTGTTAAACCAATCCAGTTAGAAATTTTGCAAGCTATAGTGATCAAAATCAGAACTGCTTTCCACGGAGAAACTCTGGACCAATTTGTGATGATTCACACAGAAATAAACTTTCCAGGACGATAAAGAAATAGGAGAAGGCAGTTTTCCTTATGTATCAGGACAGCACATTCCCTTCCAAGAAGCTCTGCTGTTGCTATAGGCTATAATGGGGAAGGGTCATGAAAATTCATGAGTAATGCACAGTGAATATTTATTACTTTATACAAAACAATTCTTTATTTTGACAATAAGGAGAAAATGGTTTGTGTTGGATACAATAAAGTTGGAGAAATAAAAACTGAACATGATGACATATGGAAATAAAGGCAAATGTGTTTAATTACTTTTATTATTCAAGGCAGAATTCCATCCTGAACTGGTGTTATAGACACTGCTACCATCATTATCTGATCCCTACACTGATAAACTTTTTTTTTCCTAACTAAACATGAAGCATAAAAGAAGACAGTGAATAAAAGGGAAAAAAAATCCGCTAAGGATATGTACTCTGATAAACTGGATTTAAACTAGATGGAAGTCTGAACCCAAGATTCATGTTATTCCCTTGACAGCATCCCCACAGACAAGGACCTTAATTAACAGTTTCTACCAGTAAAGGATAACATCCCAAAGGGCTTTTTACAGAACACCTGCTTCACCTGATCCTTTTAAAGATTAAAAAAAAAAAAAAAAAAAAGACACCTTATGAAGCTATGAGACATTGGAAGGAATAAACAGTTGGTCAGTGGTCTGACTGAAGAAAAAGAAAAAAAAAATTTTTTGCATAACAGAGAAAGAGACGTAAAGAGAGGTAAACCACACAGACAAATGTTACATCTAAGAATAGCAGCTGGTTGTAAATAAAACGACTTCATGCCAAGCCCCATTCGTATAGTCAAAGAGGAAGGGTGTTCCATGACACACCGGGTGTAACAGGACACACAAGTCCTGCATGTAGTTTCTGACTCAGATGGTGTGGATAAAGGAGTCAAGTTAAAATCAGAGGCAATGCAAAGAAATACACAGCATGTTAATTCCATGATTTGATACTCTGAAAGAAAGGACGTCAACTTCTTCTGGAAGGTCTTAAGGCAAATGTCAGAAACAACCAATTTACCCACCAAATAAAAAAGGAAGACTTTAACACTGCTTGATTATGTGAAACAAGTGTGTATCCCTAAAATCTAAGTTCTAAATAAACTGTGTGTCACTCAGGATCTCCTTAAGGTATATATTTGCCACTTGGTCAGATTTCTCCTCTGCTAAGTCACTTCAGTCATGTACAACTCTGTGCGACCCCAGAGACAGCAGCCCACCTGGCTCCGCCGTCCCTGGGACTCTCCAGGCAAGAACAATGGAGTGGGTTGCCATTTCCTTCTCTAATGCATGAAAGCAAAAAGTGAAAGTGAAGTCGCTCAGTCGTGTCTGACTCCTAGCAACCCCATGGACCACAGCCCACCAGGGCTCCTCCGTCCATGGGATTTTCCAGGCAAGAGTACTGGAGTGGGGTGCCATTGCCTTCTCCGATTTCTCTTCTACCAGACAGTTTTTTTTAGAAAAGTTTGTTACAACAAACTGACAGAATAAATTCTGAATATTATACAGTTTACATGGAATAAATACTGAAAAACAGTCCAAGCTCACCTTCATCACTCGTTGCCTGCTGCTTCACCAGGGTCATTGGGGATCTTGCTGGAGGCTTACTAAGTGGGTGGCGCCAACTTTTAGCAGTTTTGGTTTCACCTTCTGTTCTCTGGTTACAGAACATGAATAGGGGAGAAATACTCACCATTAAAGACTTGTTTTAAAACAAAAAAACTATCATTACAATGACTTACCACAAATTGGACTTCCCTGGTGGCTCAGACGGTAAAGCGTCTGTCTACGATGCAGGAGACCTGGGTTCAATCCCTGGGTTGGAAAGATACCTTGGAGAAGGAAATGGCAATCCACTCCAGTACTATCGCCTGGAAAATCCCATGGACAGAGGAGCCTGGTAGGCTACAGTCCATGGGGTCACAAAGAGTTGGACACGACTGAGCAACTTCATGTTCACCACAAATAAATTATAAAGAACTCTTGTACTTGTTTGACCAGCTGAGAAATTAAGTTTGTTAAAGAAATTTAAATGGCAAAGTCAACAGAAATAGGAGCTATTCTGTTAGTAATTTTACTGGCAGAGGAATCACTGAACTATCCTTCCATTTCATATTAAAGCACTATCTGTAGTGCAGGGTACCCTTTGCAAACCTATATTAAACTCGGTTATTAGAGAGTTTTCAAAGTCCTTTAAAGATAATCTAAATTTAGGACTATATATTCATAACAATCCAGGACCATGGCATTTGGTCACATGTGACTGTGTGCTTTCTGTCTTCAGGAGGCAATACAGCCAAAGTGAAGCTGTACTCTTCCTTCCACTGGAAACTGAATCCTCACTTCTCTGAGGACCAACAGGAAATCACCCGTTGTTGTTGTTTAATATGACACAGAACCATCATCCTGAAACCACTAAAATTCTACGTAAAATCTTTTGTCATGAGCTGCCTGGACTACATTTTTCTTTCAAACGTAGAGGAAAAAGTCGTTTGCATCCTGACATCTTTCAGAGAGACTCTGTTTACAAGCTTTCTCATCCATACAATCAAAAAAAAAAAAAGTGGCAGAGTTGCTAGTTAGAGAAAGAGTTCAAATCCAGTGTGTTTGCATCAGTGGTTCATGCAAAAGAAAGGAGTCTCATAAATTTCCCTAAAGCTGAAGAAGCAGCACTCGGAAGGAAAGAAACTATGCTAACATCTGACACATAAAGAGGCTTATGAGAAAATGTGTGACAACACTCTAATCAAAGCAGGGTTCACAAAGTAATGATAGAGAGTGAGATTTGCCTGTGGCTTATAATAGCTAAAAATGAATGTGAGAAATTATAATTTAGTCAAAAATAAGAAATATTTATTAAGCCCTTACTATGTGCTACACTGCTCTAAGAGTAAGCTAGAGCAGGAAAAAATTCGACCAGGTCCCTGCCTCCAAGGAGTGCAATATAGATGGGGTAGGCCAGAGGCAATAAACAAGTAAAAAGTAAATATTGGGTTGTTGTTATTGTTTCAGTTGCTCAGTCGTGTCTGACTCTTTGCGACCCCGTGGACTGTAGCCCGCCAGGTTCCTCTATCCATGGGATTTCCCAGGCAAAAATACTGGAGTGGGTTGCCATTTCCTTTTCCAGGGGATCTTCCTGACCCAGGGATCAAACCAGCATCTCCTGCTTGGCAGGCGGATTCTTTTACCACTGAGACACTGTGGAAGCCCATAAACATCAGGTACTATTAAGTAAATATGCAGTAATAATAATAATAATTAAAAAACCACATAACAAAGAATAGAAAAAGATGGGGAGGAGGTTATTTTATGTGGGATCATCAGAGAAGGCCTTTCTGGTGTGAAGACATCTGAGTGGAGTTTTGAGAGCAATGGCAAAGCAGCACATTTAGCTCTCTGGGAGAGGAGCATTTTGGACAGCAGGAATAGCATGTAATGTGTGAACGTGCTTGGCTCACTTGATGTTTCCTGAGAAGGATGACTGAAGCTGACTGCTATCAGCAAACACACAGTATTACACTCAATACTAAGAAACACTGGTCACACTACACAAAAATGAACCAGGTCTGTATGACTTAGAAGGACTTAGAAGTCTGACAAAATGGGATGAGAAGAGAACACCACACAGCTATTTCTGACAAGTGCAAACCAAGTCCTCAGCCCTCAACAACAGCACTTGCCTTCCTGGCCAGTCAGGCTTTGTTCAGTGAAATGATAAAGATGAAGGTTAACAGTAAGGGAACAGAAAAGTTATTTTCAGTTCCATTCTAGTTTAAAGAATCAGACCAAATAAAAACAGGTATTTGACTTATTCACCAGTCTAGAATCCCAGTATCTATCCAGCTACAAATAATCCATACATGAAACTAAGTTGTAAATTTTGTTTACTGGTATGTGAATACTGTGTTCAAATTTCTCAGCTACCTTTTCGAATAAATTAGATCATAACTTTCTGTTTCTCAGGTGTTTCTGAGAAATATTTTATACTTCAGTAGGACAATCATGCATAAAAAATAAAAAGTTATTGAGGGAAATTAGGAAATTATCTACATTTTATTGGACATTTTAAAACTACTTATAAATAGGGCATTCCAAATTGACGTCTTTATTTACTCTCTCTTGCTACTCAAAAATACAAAAGGCTTCTTCTGAGCTAAAATGAGCAGGAGCAATCCAGAACTGGGTCTGTTCAGCAGCAGCCAGCACAATTTATCAGCTCAAACATTTGAGGATTCCCTTATTCATCCACCTGAACTCCTTTATCAAGTTGTTCAGGTCAAAAGAGGTCACCAAATTATGACAATCACAACACACAATTGTAGCTTGGCTGATATACTCACAGTCAGTTTATGCTGAAAGCATATAGTATTAACATCATACAAGAACATAGGAGAAACAGGGAGGCCTTCTGCAAAGGGTTAGAATGAGGAAGCTGGAAATCAAGAGGGATCTTGAGTTTTCCAAGTGGCAGAAGGCCTGGTTCCAGCATGGGTAGAGACAGAAGGTTCAGCCTGGTCCTAGATTCAGAGTCCATGAGGCAAGAATCAGGGAAAAGCATAACCAGAAGACCACTAATGTTAAAATAGAGGTTGAGAGAAACCTAGGACCCAGAGATATTAAGCACTGGCAGAAAGAGGTGAGAGTCTTGCAGGTGAATTATTTCCAGTCTGGCTAATATTGCAGGTGACAGAACCATTCTGTGTCTTGACTATATCAATGTCAGTATCACTGTGCTGTCCTATCCTAGTTTTCCAAGGAGGTTCTACTGAGGGAAACTGGGTTTATAAAATCTTGCTACACTACTTCTTACCACTGCATATAAATCTACAAAGATCTCAAAACAAAGAGTCTAATGTTAGAAAAACTAAAAAAGAAAGAAAATTAAACCCCAACACATGGCCACAAGTTCCATGTTCTCTGAATTATCACCAGGTTAGCCAGAGCTCGCAGAAAGCTTACCTCTCAGTCATTGAAGGAAATAGATTAAGACCTATAAATGTAAGATGCTATTTCTGCCCTACAGCAAGATTTCCATGCATAGCATGCTGTTTTCAGAAAAAGCCTTGACAACACAATAAATATGGTAAAAATTGACACTGTCACATACACTGGGGACTTTGAAGCCATTTCTCTGGCCACTGGGGACCGCTGGGACTTCCCCAGGTTCAAGGCCATTCCCACGGCTTTCCACATCACTCTCTTCTTCCTCAGTCAAAGCACTGCTACTCTCTGCCACAGAGGAGTATGACTCAGGTGACTTTGGCCATGGAAGCTTGCATGGCTCTGATTCCTCAGATGTCACTTGGCCACTAAATATGGACTCGTCAGCCTCGCTGAGATTTGAAGGTGGAATTGCAGCACAAGTTTGTTCAGCCTCAGCTTTGATTTTCTCTGCTACAGATGTGTTTAGGCAGACATTTCCTAAAGAGTAAAACAAGAGCCTGTTAATAAATGTTACAACATATTATTGCTAAGAATTGTTAAACTGTTCTCAATTAAATGTCTATCACCAAACATCCCCTCTAAATTTCCACTGAAGACCCGAGTGGAAAAGGTCACCAAAGCACTATGCAGCCTTTGTAGTTGCTAAGGCAGCAAAATAATATATTTACTGACAAAATAAGGGATTAAAAAGAGGTTCCAATGTAAACCAGTGTCCAAAGCCATGGCAGTAACAATACCTACCTAAGCAATAGCAATTTGAGATCTTTCCAAAAAATAAGAATTTAGTTCAAATATATGTTACTGATGAAACATTCCAACTCAAGAGGATGTAAAACTGTACAAGTCCATGTAAAACACATGTAAAACTGTGCAGGTCCAATAAAAATGATTTCTTAAACTAATCCTGCACAGTACAAGGACAGTACAGAAACGAAAGGAATATCACACATAGTTTACTTCTACAGCTTGCTCCCTCTCTTACGCATACACAAGTGCATCATTTTATTCACCTATCACATAGTAGCTCAAACACTGCACCATGCCAAATCTTCTATTAAATGCTCCGTCAGGTCTTAAAACCCAGAAGTCAAAATGCTAGAAACTAGGCAGCAATAGAACAAATAAAGCTGTGTACCCTTGGCTTAAACCACTCAGTAGTTCGTAATCAATTTAACCCAATGTACTTAAAAAAAAAAAAAAAAAACCCATGGTGAGGGACAACAAAGAAATATCTGTATACATTACATAACTAGGGATTTTTGGTGGCTCAGAAGTAAAGAATCTGCCTGCCAATTCAGAAGATGAAAGTTCAACCACTGGGCTAGAAAAATTCCCTAGAGAAGGAAATGGCAACCTACTCCAGTATCCTTGCCTGAGAAATCCCAGAACAGAGGAGCCTGGTGGACTACAGTTTACAGGATTGTAAGAGTCAGATAGAACTTAGCGACTGAGCATGTGTATAATGCATAACTGGTCTCTGCACTTCCCTACCTTCTTCACTCTATCTTCCATGCATTCATTACAAATCAATTCAGCTATCACCTACTCCTAGAAACCTTGCCAGTTCAGCTTCCTGTCTATTTTGGGTCTTTCCTTGGTATGCCATCTTGATAGTGGTACTTGGCATACTAGATAGGAATTACATATTTATTTGTCTAGATAGCCAATTAAATACAAACTCACCGGGGAAAATGTCGATAATTTAAACTCTATTAACACAGACATTTCAAGTGCAAAAGGAAATAAGAATGGAGAAGAAGCCAAGGACTGATTAATTAGAACAATGATCAGGACTTTTCTTTTACTCTAAGTGGAATAAGAACAAGAAAATGGCAGGGCCAAGACCTAAGCTGACTCTTTTAAAAGGATCACTACAATTGCCAAATGGAGATCTGACTAGTAGGGTTGACTAGAGTGGACACTGGAAAAACAGGAAGGAGGCACCTTCTACAACAGTCCAGACAAAGATAACACATCTTGAGTAAAGAGAAAACAGGGGGATGTCTGGATTTGGGAGAGCGCCACAACAGAAAGACAGAATAGATGAGGGGAATGAGAGTGAGACAGGAATTACCAATAAGCACCATTAGAAAAAGGGCAAAATCTCCCACAAATATTAAAGAGGCAAAGCATAAAAACAGTTTCAAAGAAATATGCTACAAAAAAAGGGGAAAAGCAAATCAGTTGAGATTTATAGATGATGGCTTTGGCACAGAGAAACAGCCAGGGGACTATATATGTCATTTCACAGGACTGAATGATTTTTGATGTTACTTTGTAAAATCTTAATCTTTATTTTCTTCTTAAAATTAATTTGAAAGCTAAGAATCTGCAAAGAATTATCTATAGTTGGTTGTCTCTATTCCATGTGACTTCAAGAGATTTCCAAAAATGTATTATATATTGTAAATTGAGTTGCACCAAAAAAAATTTTTTTTTCTATTTTAGAATCTTCTTTTTTATTAAATGAAATAGGTACTGCTGGCTATTTGTCTTAAAATTTCATTACCCAGAACAGTGGTACTTCTGGCTTTTATAACACTCCCTTGGCCTTCTAGTTTAGTTACCACATAGCTTTAGATAGCTTACTGGTTAAGCTCTGTGGAAAAGTAAGTTATCTGTCCTAGAAAACACAGACTTAAGGAAGATCAGCGACTACCTACTACTAATACATGAAACATAATCAGCTACTTTCTCACCCGAGAATCTGATATTATCTGACAAATTATGATCCAGCTGCATCCTGCTAACAGAGGCCTCTCCCTCTGAAGGTGCTTCTGTGTTTGCTAGTTTCACTGCTTCTTCTGGCTTTCCATCATCCTTGAGATCACCTGGATCCGGGTCAGGAGTGGGTCCCTCTGCCCCACCAACTATAGCTGACAGTTTCTCATCCTCCTCATTCTTAGGCCTCTTAGAGTGAGAACTAGTACACTGGAAGCTATTAACAAGAAAAGCTGTAGTCAGAACACAATGTGGGCAAAGGACAGCAAAAAATATATACATAAGCATTATTTTCACTTATTGAAAAAACAGAATAAAAAACTGGTTTTTAATTGTAATATACAAAGATAATCTTCATGATTAATAGATCAAATTTGAAACTGAAATGTTAACAACAGTTTTAATAACAATTTACTAAAAATTAAAATTAAAATAACTCTAAATAATTGATTACTAAAACACTATTGGGAAAAAGTCACTGTTGAAACTTTATACGGAGAAGGAAATGGCAACCCACTCCAGTATTCTTGCCTGGAGAATCCCATGGACAGACAGCCTGGTGGGCTACAGTCCATGGGGTCTCAAAGAGTCAGACAAGACTGAGCAACTAAACAACAACAATAAAACTTTATAACCATATTAAAAGAAAGCTTAACATAAAAAATAGAGTGAAAAATCATGACACAGGGATAAAACCAAACATTATTTAGATAATAAAGAAAGAAAAAGGAAACAAAGTGATTGCATAAAGCTGTTGTTAAAATTTTAGTAGATTATTTACATTCCAAAGTGACCTGGTGACTGTATTTGTCTGAGTTTCATATAATTCTGAAATATGCATGAAAATCATTAAGATTAAATGTCAAATTATCATTAGCTGAAGAAATTAAGAGAGGAAGAAGGCTAACCACATGTATTTAACATCTTATATCAATGTACTATTTATTTTCAGAGTGGACACCACTTTTATATTATTCCACTTCTAGTATTTTTCAGCAAGTCATTTCATAGCTTTATTGTAGATGCGTTCTGTATATGACACAACATTTCTAACACTTTCATTTGAGAATAGCTATAACTCAAACTATATCAACATGTATTTCAGAGTATGTACACACACACACACACACACACACACACACACACATACATGACATTAGTGTTATCCTATAGTAAGTCCCCATAAGATTAAAGGGAGTAGCTAGGGATAACCTGGCTTTGGTAAATTTGCTAGAAGTAACAGTACTGATATCATCATCACTTTTACTGAAACCCATGCAGTGGTCTATGTGGAATATTACATTATGAATAGCATAGCACACATAAAATTAAAAGGTTGACATCTTTTTGAGATTTCAATGAATCATTCCCTTCATTAGATTTCCTTAGATATAGTATATTACCTAAGGGAAATCAGCAAACTCAATGATCAAGCCAGCAAAGGTGAGCATAATAAGCCCCATAACATTAGGCTTTCTAACTGGGTAAGAAAAGACCACTGATTATTTTAACCTACTGAAAGACACTTCACATCTGTTCGATGTCATATCTATGTTCAATGTCAACCAACAAGGACCACTGTGATTAGTAACTAAGAGACCAGATTATACACCTAAATTAGAGTGTTGTGTATTCTGTCCATTAAAGAATAATTCTCAAGACGTTTTACTGGCCACTGAACTGAAGATTGACTACTGTCTCCTGCAGCAAATTTTTTTTGGCAATGTGGATTAGCACCTTTACTCTCCAAATCAGTGTTTCCCAAACTTTTCAGAGTGCAGCCCACAGTGAGTTATATACTTCAGATGATGACACGATACACACATACACTGATGCTGACACGTCATGAATTAATACTTACCATAACCTCATGGGAAGGACTACGATACATTTTACTCTCTTTAACTTCCTAATTTTAAAATGCTGTTCCTAACCTATTAGATTTGAAAAGTGACAGTTTGAAAATTCCTGCTGTAGACTATAGGGTGAAATAAGAACATCTGGGTTGTAATTCTGCTACTACTTCTGTGCCTCAAGTATATCTCTTATAAAATGCTGGTTTGATTCCATGTTCTTAAGGTTCCTCCACTCACTAGCATTCTAAAATAGCAGAAAATAAATTGTCAGGGGAAAAATAAGAGAGAGAGAGAGAGACAGAGAGAGAGTCAGAAAATAAACATCAGAAGTGTGGGCAAAGATTTAAAATTACAGTGTTTTTTGGTTAGTAGCTAAAAACTGGAAAGAAGCTACAGGTCCAACTACAGGAGATTAGATAAAATACATGCAGGCATTAAAAATTTTGTAGCAAATCATTCAATTACATGAAAAAACACAAAACTGGTCAAATTACTAATAGAGCATGGCCCCAATTTTGGAAAGGTATATAATAAATAAGAAATATATATGTAAAGGATATATACAAAATGTTAACACTGGTTATCTCTGGATTGTGTGGTAATGGGTGATTTGGGATTCCTTCATTATTCTTTTCCTTATTTTACAAATTTTCTCCAATGCACAAATATTACCTTTACAATCTGAAAGAAAAACAATGAGTAATATTGGAGAGTAAAAATACAACACAAACCTGGAAAATAAGAACCTAAAAAGGTTGCCTGAGGACCTGAGCGATGAAACACACTCCCTGTTTAATGTGCTTTAAGACAGCAAGATGACCATGACAGGCCTAAAGGCTTTTGAGATGGCCCTGGCCACAAAAATGGAATGTAGGATACATTACACAGAGACCACCACGTTACAGAAATACCACATGCTCTGACTGACATCTTGTGAAAGCACAAAGCCGAGTGTGCATAATGCAGCAAAATATAAGCTCCCCAATGAGGAAAGTAGTATGAGATGTTTGACAAATGAAGAGAACTACCAAAAGTCAAAATCAGTAGCCAGATTAAAAAGTTGGAAACCAAGTTATTGAAGCTGACAAAAATAAGGATATGAGTAGACAGCACCCATAAGACTTTAAATACATTCGTGTAAGGGGTTTAGAAGTTCTACAACTGTTCTATTTCTCATGCACTGCAACACAACAAACCTCTCTTTATACATTTATTTATTTATTGCACTCTATTTATTTATTGCACTTCCAAAGAATTACAAATACTTTGCCTCAAATTTTCAGTAAGATAGTAAATAAACATACAATGAATAAACAGAAGAAAAGCAAATAAATAGTCTTTAAGACCATTATGCTCAAGGACCAGTTTTAACTGAGTAACCTCAAGTGGGATGGGGTGGGGGCAGGATCATTACCTCCTGGATGCTTTTCTTACTTTCCTCCTCCTCTGCAGCCATGCTTTTACTTCAGGGGTGGATTCTGGAGTAGGCTTTGTGTGATCAATGGTGTATATATCCTTTCCTTGTTTCCAAAGCTGGTATCTGTCTGGTTGAAATTTCCTCACAAAGATATCCATAGAAATTTTCACCATGTCTTTCCTGCAAGTGCACTGAAACACAATGGGGTTGGAGTGCTTTAGACATTCTGGTAACTACATAAAGTCACACTGAGTTGTTCTTTGAGTGTACCATACATGAATTCTTAGTCACTACATAATTAAAAATAATGTTCTCTATTTTCAAACATTCAGTGAGTAATAAACTCAATTTCTCCTGAATGGAGGTGACAATCTGTATATTCACATCTATAAATGAGAATAAGATGTTAAAATGCATTGCATAGTTCTTGGAAAGTGTATCAAGAATAACTGAAAGGAAAGAGCACACATTTGAAAGCATACCTACAAAGAAGGAATACCCTTCCAGCACAAGGATGCATCACTGCACTGAATATTATACAAAAGAAAATCTAGGTTGGCAATGAATAAAAGTAGCTAATAAATGTGTGGTTAGAATAATTTAACCAATAGATTGAAATAAATTTTCTCCAAGACACATATTAATCACCTTAATGTTTATTAACAAATACACTCTCACAAAGTAACCAACAATTAGGAGCAAATAGTCTCTTCTACATCATATCACATGAAACACCCAGCATCATCTGTACAATCATATCCATTAGGAAGAACAGTATTAAGGTAAGAAGTTCAAAGAAAAGATTATTTTGAACCCACTAGAACTTCCATCCTCATGAATGCATAGTTAGCAGTCATTAGAAAGTTTCCTATAAAGACCTCACACAGGTTAAAGTGTGTCCAGACTAATACTCCAGGCAGGCAGAATTTAACCAGTGAAACAGAGGTAGGAACTCAAAGATGGAACTAATATACCTTTAATCTCCCTTACACACCTGGCAATAGACTGGTTGACTCCACAACAGACTTGAAACTTTAAATCTTTCAATACTTTGGGAAAACAATTATCATCTCTATGCAAATTAATTTAAAATTTCCTAATAACCTCCCATTCAAAACTTCCTCTACAGAGTTCCAATCTTGACTTGAAAGTTCAAGAAAAAGGAAAAATCAGAACATTTCAGGACATGGCTAATAGTCTAATATGCTGAAAAGCAACTTCTCCAACTTCCAAAAAAATTCTGCTGTTATATGTTATGATAATCCTTCTGTTCTCCTATATTCACAATCAACATTTCCTAATCCCTCCCTTCCCTTTGACCCCTAGAAATCCAGTCTGTCATCATCTACAATTAGCTCTTCACCTACCTGCATAAATCGTCTTACCAGGACACCTTCACTGTCAGACACTGAAACTTAGTATAACAAAGCTAACTAATTTCCCTGCCTGCAGTCTCTCGGAGCTCCAATTCATCTTCATAGCTGTCACTTTAATCTCCCTCAAATATCTCATAATCTTTCATTTCCGAGTTCAATATGGTATAGTATTCTGCTTTGCCTTTAAAATAAAGTCTAATGTTCTGAACCTGGCATTCAAGACCTCTTAAGCTTTATCTCCACTAGTGAGACATCCAGGTTTCTCTTCCACTGCAAGTCAAATGAATATTCCTATTCAACCCCAAAGCAAAATCACTATGAGCCTCCTTACCTCAATACTTCTGATCCTACCACAAAGCCTTCCAGCTCACCATTCTGCCATCCAAAGAAAATTCATCCTAAACACTGAATGCAAATTGTACCAATTATCCTTCTGAATGGAGTACTATTTATCTACATCACTGCTTTCTATTATTAGTTAAGTACAGGCAGACTTCATTCTATTACATATTGCTTTATTGCACTTTCCTCTAACACACTTTGCAGATAAAGTGCTTTCAGCAAATTGAAGGTTTGTGGCAACTATGCATCAAGTCGATCAATTTTTCCTACAGCATTTTCCAACAGCAGTTGCTCTCTTCATATCTCTGTGTTACATTTTGGTAATTCTCAACATTTCAAATTTTTTCATTATTAGGGTGATCTGTGATCACTGATTACTGATGTTACTACTGCAAAAAGAATAAAGCTTGCTGAAGGCTCAAGTGATCGTTAACTTTTTTTAGCAATAGAATATTTTCTAATTAAAATATATATTGCACATAATAGAGTGCAATATAGTGTAAACATAACTTTTATATGCACTGGGGAACCAAATAATTTGTGTGACTCGCTTTTTCTGGGGAAAGGAAATGAATCCCCAATCTCTGAGGCATGCCTATAAAAAGAGAGTTTTGAGTCATTTTTAAGTCTTCCTGGCTCAGAAATACGGAAAATGAGGATCATTAGATATTTGAAGATATTTTGCTTTAAGATGCAACCTTTCACTAAAGGAAGAAATGAAATTTAGACTCACCTGCAGAAATTCTCTTATTTGAGTACAGTGTTACTAATATTTGCTTTGTGGAAAAAACGAGGAGTGGATAATATTGATACTATAAGTTGCCTTGGCATCAAAGAATTTTGTGTTACATTTTAATTTACTATCCCTCTCTCCTGGAAGTCTTGAATTTTGTACACATACAACAGGATCCATTGCTCAACTGATTCTCTGACTCAGTACAAGAATTTATGTCCTAAGTTATAGAAACAGATAACAAATTAATGGTTGCCAGGGTTAAGGGAAGAAATGACAGTGAGAGGGAAGCAGGGGGGTTCAGGAATACAAGGCAATGTGAGGGATCCTTGCAGTGGTGGAAATATTCTGTATCTTGACTCTATCACTGCCAATATCCTCTTTTCCTATATTGTACTATAGTTATACAAGAAATTAGCATCAGGGTAACAGGGTAAAGGATACACAGGATCTATGTGTCTTATTTTTAGCAACTGGATATGAATCTACAATTATCTAAAGATAAAACATTTAAGAAAAAAATAAACCCCAAGACTTCCTTAAAAAATACATATATATATGTTTAACCTTCAATTTTAAATATTCAGAATGCAGGCATAAAATACCCAAAATAATGCAAGGGAACAATGCCAGAGTCGAAAATAGTTGAAAGTGAAAGTGAAGTTGCTCAGTCCTGCCGGACTCTTTGAGACTCCATGGCCAGTAGCCTGCACCAAGCTTCTCCTTCCATGGGATTTTCAAGGCAAGAGTACTGCAGTGGGTTGCCACTTCCTTCTCCAGGGAATCTTCCCAACCAGGGATGGAACCCAGGTCTCTCACATTGTAGACAGACGCTTTACCGACTGAGCCACCAGGGAAGTCCAAAAATAGCGGAAGTAAACTTTAAAAGCACAGAGAAAATCTGCTTTTGTCAGTAGTGACAATTAACACATTCATCTAAAGCCCTAAAGATTACTAACAACATTTAATAGAATGTGCAATGTGACTTTACTAGCATAAAGAATGGAAGACATTAACAATCCCATTTAGGAACAAAGAAATTACAGACTACATATTGGTACAAAAAGCAATAACAGGTAATAACTCTCAAGCAAGGTATTTTGGATATGAATTCAACACTAATAGAGATGGCTTTTCTTACTGTTTCTTTTAAGAGTATACCTATTGTTTATGCAATATGCAATGTATGCAATGCTAAGTTCATATTTAAAGGGAGTTGTCAGGAGTCTTTAACCACAGAACTCTTCCATATTTCACTACTCTAAGACTTGTTACACAGAATGATGATTATTCGTTCCTGTCTCCCGGGAAGTCGAATTCATGCTGTTATTTATACTGAAAACCAGCAATCTAATTTCAAGATGAAAATGTTTCTAAAAATCAGCAACTTTCTAAGGTAGCAAATACTAAGCTAGTCATCTGAATTGTAGTATTGGAAATTTCATATAACCACAATATATTACTAATAAGAAGCTGAGGCTTAATTAAAAAAAAAAAAAAACTAAGGTATTACTTGAACATATTCTCTTTTTCAAGAGAGGGGGAGGCGGGGAGGAGCTTTCACGTGCAAATATCTGATAAGGAAGACTTTGAAGGTATGCAAACATCTGAAATTATTCTGCTTTCCAGTCTATTTATAATAATTAAATGGTAATTAAGAAGGAACTGAGGAAAGGGACTTCCCCGGTGACCCAGTGGCTAAGATTTCACATTTCCAATGCAGGGGGCCCCAGACTGATCCCCCTGGTCAGGGAACTGGATGCCACATGCCACACCTAAGAGTTTGTATGCCACAACAAAGACCCGGGGCAGCCAAATACGTAAATAAAAAATAAATATTAAACAATAAAAAAGGTACTAAGGCAAGAATAACTTAAAATACGATAACAAACCTGGTAAGCCACTTGATGTGGCTGTTATGGGTTAAATTGTATCTCCCCTCCACCCCCAAAAAGGTCTATATTGAAGTTCTAACCCCAGTACATCAGAATACAGACCTACTTTGGAGACAGGGTTAAGGCAGAAGTAATTACATACGGTGTTACTGAGTAGAGTGGGCCCTTAATCCAGTAGGACTGGTTCCCATATCAAAAAAGAAGAGGCACAGACATGCAGGGAAGAAAGCCATGTAAAAATGGAGGCACAGATTGGAGTAATGCATCTACAAGGCAAGGGCCATCGAGGAATAACTCTGCCATCAGGAAGAAGCCTGAGAGGGTCTCAGAGGGAGGAGAGAACTACAGGTACCTTGATTTTGGATTTTTGGCCTCCAGAACCCTGAGGCAATAAATTTTTGTTGTTGTAATTCACCCAGTTGGTGGCTCTATTACAGCAGTCCAAGGGAACTAATACAAATTTTTGGAACTAGGAAGTACAGCACTTCTATAACAACCAGCTTAAAATGTAGAGTGGCTTTGGGGAGGAAAAGAGTAGAGAAGGCTTTCATCATCATAGACTATACATATAATATATATATAATGAACAGAGTACCGCTACTTGTGCTAAATGTGCTTCTGGCAAGGTCTCGGAGGTAAATGAGGAGTATGGTATTGGACACTGGAGGAGAGGTGATCCCTGTTGTGAAAAGAGGAAAAGTTGTGTTATGTTGGGTGAAAGGTAGAACTTAAAAATTACAAACTTGGAAATTGAGATTTCCCATGAAAGTATGGAAGGTTCAGCTTTGCTTGCCTTGTCTGCTTAATGTAAGACAGGAGAAGAAAGAAAGAAACTGAGGAAGGAACTACTAAGCAAAAAAAAAACCAGTTTAGAAAATTCTCAGCCTATCCACAGAGTATATTCTGGAGACTGGGCCAGTGGTTTGGCTGGATAGACGTTTGCTACAGAGATTCGGCATGTGAATCATGGGTCAGATCAACCATCTCAGCAGAAGCCAGGAATGGAGATGTGATTATCCAGGAAAGGCCTGTGGAGGATACTCTTGTGTGATGGCTTGGATACCCCTGAGGTGCAAAGAAGACCAACCAAGTTCGTGAGGGCCTTATGTTAGAAGAAATAATGCCAGCCTGAACTGAAAATGACAAAGACAGGATGAAATGAAGGAAGAATCACTAACAGGACAACTCACAAGGAAGAGTACTGAGCCAACAGTCCTCTGTACCATCTGTCACAGAAGCAAAAAGACTCTTATATGGAACATATAGGAAGATGCTGCCATATGTTTTATTTAAGATATATTAATGGAGGCCCGCCTGCAATGGAGGAGACACAGGAGATGAGGGTTCAATCCCTGCATTGGGAAGATCCCCTGGGGAGGAAATGGCAACCCACTCCAGTATTCTTTCCTTTTTTTTTTTTAACCCTCCCTCCCCCCACTCAAGTATTCTTGCCTCAAAAGTCCCATGGACAGAGAAGCCTAGTGGGCTACAGTCCATGGAGTCGTAGAGTCAGATACGACTGAGCGACTAAGTATGCACAACAGAAGTATTCAATAAAGCAGTAAACCCATCATGTTAAATTTTTCTGAATAACATAAACCCACAAATGATTACTATCCAATCAACAGTATGCTAGTAATACATAAAAATAACATTATTTCTTTTAAAATTCTACATTGGATTATAATGCCTTGGAAGAGGAGGAAAAAGAAAGCATGACAACAGTTTGTTGAGAAACTACAAAACCCATAATGCAGCATACTCTGACACTTAAAAATTGGACTCAAATTCCAGCTTCAACACTAACCAGCCATGTAACCTTGATCAAGTTATTAAATGTCTCTGTGCCTCAGCTACCTCATTTGAAAAACTTTCTCATTTGAAAAACAGAGCATAATAGTAACTACCTCACAAGGACTAAGCTTTTTGTATCTGTAAAATAGACTGTTGTCAACTACAAGATGGCACTTACCAAGAGCTTTGCCACTTCAGTATCTTGCCTTGACAGCCCCATGAACAATATGAAAAGGCAAAAAGATAGGACACTGAAAGATGAACTCCCCAGGCTGGTAGGTGTCCAATATGCTACTGGAGAAGAGTGGAGAAATAACACTAGAAAGAATGAAGAGACGGAGCCAAAGCGAAAACAAAGCCCAGCAATGGATGTGACTGATGATGCAAGTACAGTCTGATGCTGTAAAGAACAATATTGCATAGGAGCCTGGAATGTTAGGTACATCAGTTCAGTTCACTCGCTCAGTCGTGTCCAACTCTTTGCAACCCCATGAATCGCAGCACGCCAGGCCTCCCTGTCCATCACCAATTCCCGGAGTTCACTCAGACTCACATCCATCCAGTCAGTGATGCCATCCAGCCATCTCATCCTCTGTTGTCCGCTTCTCCTCCTGCCCACAATCCCTCCCAGCATCGGAGTCTTTTCCAATGAGTCAACTCTTCGCATGAGGTGGCCAAAGGACTGGAGTTTCAGCTTTAGCATCATTCCTTCCAAAGAAATCCCAGGGCTGATCTCCTTCAGAATGGACTGGTTGGATCTCCTTGCAGTCCAATGGACTCTCAAGAGTCTTCTCCAACACCACAGTTCAAAAGCATCAATTCTTCGGCACTCAGCCTTCTTCACAGTCCAACTCTCACATCCATACATGACCACAGGAAAAACCATAGCCTTGACTAGACGGACCTTTGTTGGCAAAGTAATGTCTCCGCTAATCAAGGCAAACTGAAAATGGTCAAACAGGAAATGGCAAAAGTAAACATCAACATTTTAGGAATCAGTGAACTAAAATGGACGGGAATGGGCGAATTTACCTCAGATGACTATTATATGTTCTACTGTGGGAAAGAATCCCTTAGAAGAAATGGAGTAGCCCTCATAGTCAACAGAAGAGTCCGAAATGCAATACTTGGATGCAATCTCAAAAACGACAGAATGATCTCTGTTTCCAATGCAAACCATGCAATATCACAGTAATCCAAGTCTATGCCCCAACCAGTAATGCTGAAGAAACTGAACGGTTCTATGAAGACCTACAAGACCTTATAGAACTAACACCCAAAAAAGATGTCCTTTTCATTATGGGGGCCTGGAATGCCTAAGTAGGAAGTCAAGAGATACCTGGAGTAACAGGCAAATTTGGCCTTGGAGTACAAAATAAAGCAGGGCAAAGGTTAGCAGAGTTTTGCCAAGAGACTGCACAAGTCATAGCAAACACCCTCTTCCAACAACACAAGAGAAGACTCTACACATGGACATCAGCAGATGGCTAATATCAAAATCAGACTGATTATATTCTTTGCAGTCAAAGATGGAGAAACTCTATACAGTCAGTAAAGACAAGACCAGGAGCTGACTGTGACTCAGACTGTGATTCAGATCATGAACTCCTTATTGCCAAATTCAGACTTAAATTGAAGAAAATAGGGAAAACCACTAACCATTCAGGTATGACCTAAATCAAATCCCTTACGATTATACAGTGGAAGTAACAAACAGATTCAAGGGATTAGATCTGATCGACAGAGTGCCTGAAGAACTATGGAGAGAGGTTCCTGACATTGTACAGGAGGCAGTGATCAAGATCATCCCCAAGAAAAAGAAATGCAAAAAGGCAAAATGGTTGTCTGAGGAGGGCTTATAAATAGCTGTGAAAAGAAGAGAAGCAAAAGGCAAAGGAGAAAAGTAAAGATACACCCATTTGAATGCAGAGTTCCAAAGAATAGCAAGGAGAGATAAGAAAGCCTTCCTCAGCGATCAATGCAAAGAAATAGAGGAAAACAACAGAATGGGAAAGACTAGAGATCTCTTCAAGAAAATTAGAGATACCAAGGGAACATTTCATGCAAAGATGGGCACAATAAAGGACAGAAATGGTATGGACCTAACAGAAGCAGAAGATATTAAGAAGAGGTGGCAAGAATACACAGAAGAACTATATAAAAAAGATCTTCATGACCCAGATAACCACGATGGTGTGATCACTCACCTACAGCCAGACATCCTAAAATGCAAAGTCAACTGGGCCTTAGGAAGTATCACTACGAACAAAGCTAGTGGAGGTGATGGAATTTTAATTGAGCTATTTCAAATCCTAAAAGAGGATGCTATTAAAGTGCTGCACTCAATATGCCAGCAAATTTGGATAACTCAGCAGTGGCCACAGGACTGGAAAAGGTCACTTTTCATTCCAATCCCAAAGAAAGGTAATGCCAAAGAATGGTCAAAATACCGCACAATTCCAATCATCTCACACACTAGCAAAGTAATGCTCAAAATTCTCCAAACCAGGCTTCAACAGTATGTGTACTGTGAACTTCCAGATGTTCAAGCTGGATTTCAAAAAGGCAGAGGAACCAGAGATCAAATTGCTAACATCCAATGAATCATCGAAAAAGCAAGAGAGTTCCAGAAAAACATCTACTTCTGCTTTATTGACTACACCAGAGAGAATCTACTCTTGAGAGACTCCCTTGGACTGCAAGGTGATCTAACCAGTCCATCCTAAAGGAAATCAATCCTGAATATTCATTGGAAGGATGATGCTGAAGCTGAAACGCCAATACTCTGGCCACCTGATATGAAGAACTGACTCACTGGAAAAGACTGATGCTGGGAAAGATTGAAGGCAGGAGGAGAAGGGGACGAAAAAGGATGAGATGGTTGGATGGCATCACCGACTCAATGGACATGAGTTTGAGCAAACTCCAGGAGTTGGTGATGGACAGAGAGGCCTGGAGTTCTGCAGTCCATGGGGTCGCAAAGAGTTGGACATAACTGAGTGACTGAACTGAACTGAAGATGAAGAGCACTGCCAACGACTGACTAGCAAAGGCATTTGCCATCTGCCTCTATGGAGATTGAACCCCATGCTGCTGTGGCTGCTGACCTTCAACAACCCCTGAGGGAATTCAGGGTTGAGTGAGGCACTCTGTGCTTCAGGGAATCTGGTAGGACAGATGTTTTAGATAGTTGGATATTTTTAGGAACAGATTTTATGATCTCAATCTTTGCATCTCCTCATATCTACAGAACCAATAAATCCCTTCATGACATCAGATCCTCATGACTAACAAAAAAACTTTTGTAAAATGAGTGCTTCACGGTATCAAACTCCCCCTTCATCAAAACATTATATACTGACTTTCCCCCACTGCTGCTTTGGAGCAGTCTCTCAGAGCTATCTGAGATGCCGCCTCCTGGGCTGCAGTCCTCATTTTGCCCCCAATATAACTCACAACTCTCAAGTGTACATCTTTTTTTAGTCGACACTGCTATAAATGCTATATATGACTATTGTTTTAAATAGGATAGAAAGTGAAAGTGTTAGTCACTCAATCGTGTCTCTTTGCAACCCTGTGGACTGTAGCCCGCCAAACAGGATAAGCATTATACAAAGTGCTTTAAGTTGGTCTGACAACAAGAATACAGAGGTTCCTAGTGTTATCAAGAATCAAGAGCAACTATGGACTTGTAATGGACTGAGAAACAGTGTGAGAGGACTGGGCCCTCGTCAAGGGTGGAAATCAGTGCAGTGCACATCCAGCCCCTGGATGGCTCCTATCAGACCAACTCCTTGGCTTCCCCTCTTGGAGAAACAACAGAAACTGAAGGCTCAATAGATGCCAGGTGGAAATAAGATGAGTGTAGAGGTGGAATTCATTTCTCTATTGTATTCCTCTAAAATAGGTGTCTTATAAGAGGTTGGTGTTAGATGGTTCCATGTATGTAGTTTCAAGAGACATGAGATGCTAGCCACTTGTATCTCAGAGTTAAAAAGTAATTTTCTGTACATACACAGGAAAATATTCTTTTTTACACATAAAGTTCCAATGAATGTCAGTTATAGCATATCACAGCCCAAAGAGGATAAGTAATATTCAAATTTTTCACATAAATCATTAACTTCCCAACAAATATAAAAAAAGGGACCAATGCATAGGATGAAACAGATTTACTGAATTAGACAATCAAAAAGAGAAGAGCCAATGATGGCAAGCTCTTGTTATGAATATATATGTGTTCAATGAAGCATATATTGCAGTCTTCTACTGACACATGAGTAGTCGGTGTATCTTAAAACCAAAGAGCACTGTAAGAAAATGTCTAATTGCACTGAACAATTACAAATCCCAGTCTGTGCAGTCAGTATGGTAACATGTGCCCATGAGGACTTGAAAATGACTCACATTTTAAAAACACAACTAGCACATCAATACCTATTTCCTTCAAAAATTCAAATCAACAATTAGAAAAGTTAGGTTTTTATCAAAATCTGGTCTCCCCCAGAAAATTAATGTTTTTGAAGGTTATTGGTTATCTTCAAGGCACAACCAAATTACTACATTAGTTTACAACATTCAGAAAAACTGTCTTACAACTCCAAACACAGAAGTTCTGAAAATATGGGACTGTGTTTCAAATGTCAAAGTGCCAGACATTCATGGAACCACCATTCACTTACTTTGAGAGCCCAAAAGTTTGTACACTACAACTTGCCCTTTAAAAGAACTTCATAAATAAATAATAAAGGGAAGAGAAACAGTCTCAATTTCGTTGATTTCTAACAACACACTGTTCTTAGTCATGACAATAAGAATTAAGAATGTTATTAACATAATTTGATACAACAATCCATTACTGTTTAAGTAGTCACAAAGATACTACCTAGAGTAAAGTATTAGGGATAACGACCTCTTTTTAACAAAGAAAGTGACTGATGATGATAACTAATTTATTTATTTATTTATTTATTTGATGATAACTAATTTAGAGTTAAAAGCAGTAACTAGCCCGAAATACAATTATATTCGAAACCATAAAACTAGCTTTTATAGTAACAGATAATTTAATACTCAGTATGTTCATATAATTCATGGCGGGGGTGGGGGGGATGTTTATCAACTCTTCACAATAATTCTGAAAGGTAGAAACAAGTATCGCATTCCCATAAGAGGACACTGAGGCCAACCAAGGTCATCTAACCAGTAAGTGAGTATACACACAGGTCTGAGTACAAACATATGCTATTACGTTTCTTTGCTTCCTTTTTTTCCTTTAAACATTTACCATCCATTTAGTGTGTGCCAAACATTATCACAGAAATGAGTGACTGAGGTTGATATAATCTCATATCCAAGTCTATGCTGTCAGTAGGTAACGTGGCCATTAGCACTTGAAATGTGGTTAGTATGAACCAAGATGTGCTGTGTGTTAAATTATACAGATTCAAAGACTTGAAAAGAAAAAAAGGATATAAGGTATGTTAATAATTTTTCACATTACATATTGAAATGTACAAATGAATATAAATTTTGCATATATGTTTTAGGTTAAATGAAAAGTGTATTTAAAATTTTTTCTTTAATTCAGACAATTTTAAGGCTAGAGTATCAAGAGAAATCTTGAACTACAGAATGTGGGTATACAATGGAAAGGGAGAATCTTCCTTAACCAGATATTTTAACCAGCTAATCAAAAATTTATCCTTTATTCTTCTAGGCTTACACCTCTTTCATTCCTTCCTATTTTTTTAACACTTTTATCTTTTTTCTTTTCTGTTTTTAACCCTTTTATCTGTTTTCAACTTTGTCATGTCCAGAGCCTAAAAACTCTCCATTCCCCCTACATGTGAAAAATAGCCATCACTGAAACAAACTACGTTTCTATCAATGCACTGGCACTCCAGAATCTTCACCTTCATCTCACAACTACATAACATATACTCATCAATACAAATGAAGTGGGTTTCCACTGAATCATACCAAACTTAAAGAAGAGAAAGGCCAGCTCTTTGGAAAACTGTCACAATACTAACTTATTATATTTGCAGGATTCCAGGAACCCCAGACTTTTTCCTGTACACTTATGCTTAGTTTTTTCTCATTTCAAATAGGAATGGGGAACAATATTTTCCAATATCCACTCAAATTTTTAAGGTAGTACTTCTGGATCAGTATTTTCTGGCATTATGTTCCAAACATAATGAACATAAGAATAGTCATTCAGTTCTTATGAAACCAACTGATTATTTTAACAGAAAGATGGCCTAATTTAAATGGTTATTAATCATTAAATAAAATAATTTTAGAAAACAGATGCTTATGCAGTTAATGAAGCCAATGTCTATTGACGGGATATTATTCTACTATTTGTAGAAGTATCTAACCTATTGAGATACAACAAAAATTTCTGAAGGAAATTTTGTTCTTTTATGTTCACCATAAAGTTAAGAGCATATATGTATTTAATATTTACAGTTAAATACTTTTATTGTATTTAATGGGTTGATTAACTGTAAAAATGTAATGGAACCTATTTATATTGAAATTATTCCAGATAAATTTCAAAAAATAAGTAAATTCTTCTTCTTCTGTAGTCCATTCTTTGTATTATCATAAAATTTTCATTGACAGCTACAAATCTGAATAGAATTTCACCTTCCTTGGAGTACTCCAAACAGACCGTTAGGTAGCTCAAAACTGAATTACGTTAGAAAAGGGGGAATTCAGAATCAGTATAACAAATACAGATAAATATAATATACCGAGCGACTTCCCTTTCACTTTTCACTTTCATGCATTGGAGAAGGAAATGGCAACCCACTCCAGTGTTCTTGCCTGGAGAATCCCAGGGACCGCAGAGCCTGGTGGGCAGCCGTCTATGGAGTCACACAGAGTCGGACACGACTGAAGTGACTCAGCAATCATATAAATTATGCTAAGCTAAAGAAATCAGGTATTTAAAAAGTTCACACTGGTGATTATTCCACCTGATTAATGAATACAACTATGTTTAATATAATGGATAAGAAGTAGCCATACTGCTCTACTTGTTGAAACTGACTACAGCTCTTCTGTTTATTAGCTGAGTAAAAGTAGGTAAGCCTTGAACTCTGCATCATCTCTCTCACATAAAAATGTTCTCTCACAGGGGGTTCAAAAATTTTTAAGTGTGTTAACACACTTGGATCAACTTGAGCTCTTTAAAAAAGATTATGATTATGATCTCCCCAACTCTCTTCCCCGCAAAAAAACTAAGAAAGACTCAAAATGCTGTTGAAAAGCAATGTAATGTTTTAAAGTTTAAGTCTGGACTCAAACATATATTTTTCAGAACACATTTTCAAAGATAGTAGAGCCACATGATTCTTGAGCTCATTCTTTAAATGAGTTTAAGAAAAAAAAATGCATAAAACCAATGTAAGAGTAGAACAGAAAAGGCCTCCTGCCAGTTTCTATCTATGGAACATCTTTTAAGCACCCATCACTATATGCCCAAATGGGCTTCTCCCCTTGGTAATAATACGGATATACTTGGTATAATATGGATTTACTTCATCTGTACACGTATTCACTCATTGCTCATTTATACATGTACCCTCTTCACAAATAATTTTGGGAGAAAATTATTATAATTACTTTATCATTTATTATTTCAATATAAAAAAGTTTTTAAATATTTAGAATTAATTAAGATAAAAGATAGATAGCATATTAAACAGCAGAGATATTACTTTGCCAACAAAGATCTGTCGAGTCAAGGCTATGGTTTTTCCAGTGGTCATGTATGGATGTGAGAGTTGGACTGTGAAGAAAGTTGAGCGACAAAGAATTGATGCTTTTGAACTGTGGTGTTGAGAAGACTCTTAAGAGTCCCTTGGACTGCAAGAAGATTCAACTAGTCTATCCCAAAGGAGATCACTCCTGAGTGTTCATTGGAAGGACTGATGCTGAAGCTGCAACTCCAATACTTTGGCCACCTCATGTGAAGAGTTGAGTCATTGGAAAAGACCCTGATGCTGGGAGGGATTGGGGGCAGGAGGAGAAGGGGACGACAGAGGATGAGATGGCTGGATGGCATCACCGACTCGATGGACATGAAGATGAACTCCGGGAGTTGGTGATGGACAGGGAGACCTGGCATGCTGTGATTCATGGGGTGGCAAAGAGTCGGACATAACTGAGCGACTGAAATGAACTGAACTGAAGATAAATGTAATATCTGAACAGCACTTTGATTTTGATTTTCTGAGTAACATTTCATTTAATATTAGTCAAAGACAAGTAATAGGCCATTTCACCAGATCACATGAAAAGTAAACTATATAATTACATTTACACTGACTGAGCAGTGAGAGAAAAGAAATAACTTTGAGATCAATATTAATCAGCAAACCCAGTATAAAAAGAGTGCAAAGGTCATTTCCTTTGTCCTTATATCCATTAATGAAGCAAGTGCTGCAGGAGACCTGAACATTCCTTGTTTTCCCCAGACTGGTCTGCAGAGTTCCCAGAACTCTGATTTTGTCAAACTGTACAAAACACTTACAGGCTCTGGGAATCCTAGGATACACACACAGAGAAAAAGTCTAAATGTTCTGTTTTCATGGACATGGCGAAGAAAGTAGCTCTAAAATACCCTTAAAGGCCAAAAAGATAATCATAGTCAATAGTAAGAAAGTAGGATACCAGAACTGAATTTCTTACTCTCATTTTAATAAATCATTATTGTGAACTGTTTCAGATACCTTTGCCATATCTGACCTTCCTCTTCCAGTCTATTTTAAATCATGAAAATATACATTGTGTCTTTCCAAGAAGTACATTCTATGTGCCTAGAGGATTCAGTTCAGTTCAGTCGCTCAGTCGTGTCTGACTCTTTGCAACCCCATGAATCGCAGCACACCAGGCCTCCCTGTCCATCACCATCTCCCGGAGTTCACTCAAACTCACATCCATCAAGTCGGTGATGCCAACCAGCCATCTCATCCTCTGTTGTCCCCTTCTCCTCCTGCCCCAAATCCCTCCCAGCATCAGTCTTTTTCAGTGAGTCAACTCTTCGCATGAGGTGGCCAAAGTACTAGAGTTTCAGCTTTAGCATCATTCCTTCCAAAGAACACCCAGGATTGATCTCCTTTAGAATGGACTGGTTGGATTTCCTTGCAGTCCGATTAGAGGCACCTAAAAATATTTTTTGAATAAATAATCTTTTATAAATATATGAGGAAACAGAGGCTCAGAGCATTCAATGTGCCTAATGTCAAACTACTAACAAGTAATACGATGCTTACCAGAATCCAGTCTAGAAAAACTCCCATACTCTTAACCAATCTACTGTGGATATTCAAAACCAAACCATTTTTAACACATTTTAAATGGTTTTTAATTTAAATGTGGGCCATATTTTTCCATTCTAAACTTCTTTTTCTATGACCCATAACCAAGTTGAAATTACAGTTGAGAACAAATGCCTGGGTCCCATTATTTTTGCTTTTTATGCATGACATCATGCTGTGTTAACACAGTATATCCAGTCTAGCTAACAACCTTCCTAAATATGTTTCCTCTTCTCCGTCTGCTTTTAATAGGTTCAGATTAATTTCTTCTGAATATTTTCAAGCGTCACCATGCCACGATATGTCTCCCTTATAAAGTAAGGCAATTATAAAGCAATTTAAGGTATGGGGCTAGCAACTCTATCTTTCTGACCCATGGGAACACTGCTCAAACAAAGAAAAACTATATAGAAAGAAGGGAAATGGATTCAAATAGTTTGCTCCAGGGGTCTCTCAAAAATTCTGTAGGAATTATTTTTAGAATCTCTGTTTCTCAACACTTACCTAAGTATTCTCATAGAAAGGTTAAGGAAGTGCAGAGCTGCAGATATTAAACAATCCACTTTCACTGTGCCATGTAAAACACAGCATGAAACTGAACTCTTTAGTATCAGGGAAGAGATGAAATTACTTTGTTCTGAATCCATGCATTGTATGTCACACTTTATATGGGAGATAAATGTGGGCAAGATGAGATAAAAATAGGGCTCTGCAAAGTCTTAGGGATCTAAGTATTTTATGAATATAAAGATTTGTTCCTAAGAGTCTATAAAATCATATGTGAGAGAGCCAACAGAAATGACACGGAAGTATACAACAGATAATCCTTCTATGATGTTCAGATACACTGACTTTTGAATATTTCAAATATTTTTAATGACTAATTGGAGACAATTAGAAGTTCACCCAGCACCTGGAATGAACCTTAGTAAATAAATCTTCCACTCCGATCATCATAATTCATACATGAAAAACTGAGGCACAAAAACACTAAGTGACTTGCAAGATGTCATAAGAATGCATGAGTGCTAAGTCACTTCAGTCACGTCCAACTCTTTGTGACCCAACGGACTGTCACCCAGCAGGCTCGTCTGTCCGTGGGATTTTCCAGGCAAGAATACTGGAGTGGGTTGCCATTCCTTCCTCCAGGGGATCTTCCTGACCCAGGGATCAAACCTACATCTCTTACATCTCCTGGATTCCTTACCACTAGCACCACCAGGGAGGCCAGTCACAAGGACAGTGAGTGGGAAAAAAGTTTCAAGTGATGTAAGATTCAATATCCTACCAACCATCATCTCTGGTATTTTCAACTTCCCATTCACTGAGCAACTACTAAGCTCACAGGAACACAGTGAGTAATTCAAGGGGCTGAATGTGAAATTAGCCATTTCCCAGGTTTCATGATGGACTACTAGCCATGGTAAAAAAGCATCTGACTAGTGCTGGAGATGTTCACCTCTTCACATCTGAGGAACTGCAGATGAAGGCAACAACCTCTAACCCTCTTTCATCTTTTTTTGTACAGTTCAAACACTAATACCAATGTAGGAAATACGATTCCAAAGTAGTATCATTTTTCTAAAGGGGAAAGACAGGAGCATATTAGGAAAAATATCAGTGAAACAGCCATGTATGCATAACGTAATCCCCAGAATGGAAGCACTGTAGAGTTTCATTGTCCCTCAGTATCCTTGGTAGACTGGCTCCAGAACTGCCCTCAGATACCAACACGTATAGATGCTCAAGTCGCTGGTATAAAATGGGGTAGTATTTGCACATAACCTATGCACATCTTCCCACACACTTTAAATTATTTGCAGACTACTTATAATACCTAAAACAATGTAGTTGCTCTGGAAATAGTTATAAATGCTATATAAATAGTTGGCAAAAAAGAAACTTACAGAATTTTTTTTCCTAACCTTTTCAATTCACAGTTGGTTGAACCCACAGATGTAGAATTCAAGGATTCAGAGAGCTGACTATATATATTAAGGGTACTCTTACTTGATAGAAACAAAAATAACTCACTATTTTTCAAAAAAATTCTAGGTTACCATATTTTAAATCTTATATGCCATACTGAATTTTTAATCTATTTTGAGGAAAAATAAAACCTTTATTTATTTAACAGTCCTGTCATAAACAGTATCCCACACTCATGGCAATCTGATCACACATCTCTTGCCACATAAAAAATCCTCTGGCACTATTCCTAAAACAAGAGACAACCGGGTGGAAGCTAACTAGATTAAAAAATCAATGCCTTTAGGAAGAAGTATAATTTATTTCAGGCTTTCTAATACTAACAATATGGTCAGAAATTTAACATTACATAATAAAAGAAAAACAATTTTGAGGAAATAAGTTTTTGAATTGATTAACAACAGATAGCTTTTCAGCAACACTTCCTTAGAAAACCCCACAGCACTGTAAGTAAATAATGCAGCATCTCAGATTCATTTTGTCCTGCAATTCCTGCATTCCCACTCAAGTGTGAGAATATGTCTGGCACGGCTACTATCTTTTCTCTGTTATTAATTTTGTGAAATGACTTAAAGCAAGGGAAAAAGGCAGATATATATTCTATATGAACCAGTAGAAAAACAAATCGAAGATAGAAAAAATACACCATGCATTTTTTAAGTAGTTCTTCAATTTCTCTCTGGCTAAATTTAGAACACTGTAAATAGGGAAATCAATGGGAAAACATTTCCTATAAGAGGATTCATTATTATTCTAAGAAATTAAGATGGGGAAAACAGGATTTATATCAGTTTAAGTCCAACAAGGATCCAACATGCAGAACTAACTTCCATGACTGTTACTATTAGTTGCTTGACTTTAGATTCAAAATAGCAAAAATGAAGCTGCATTAAATCAATCTGTGACATGTTAAGAATAAATCAAGCCAAAAACTTAGCAACACAGAACTTTAAATATGTAATAAACCTTTTAAAATATGAATAATCTGTGCCAGTAAATTAACTGGGAAATTATCCTAAAAAAATAAATTATTAAAGTACTAGCTTATATTTAAGAATGTTCATCTTGATAAAATTTTTAAAAAAAATTAAAAAAAAAAAAAAGAATGTTCATCTTGGCAGTGTTTATCAAAGATCTAAAAAAATGTAAAAAAAAATTTCTAGAAACAATAGAGTATTGCTTTAAAAACGCATGGTACAACTTATGGGAAAGCATTTAGAGATATGGGAAAGTACACCCTATAGGTGGATAAAACAGGTTATATGTGATTATGCATATATGGTTTATCTACATATAATGGACATACACATGTGAGAGACAGATCCAGTTCCTTAAATCTGATTTTGGGGACAGCTCTGGGGATGGAGGTGGTGGGCACAACTAGAACTGGGCATGGCATGAGAAGGCTGCTTGGAGTAAAGCCCTATACTTGGAGTAGAAATATCCATAAACAGATGAATCCCTTTCTTAAGAGGCAATTTCTCTCTCTCAACTCTTGATCTCTCTATATTTATCCAAACCAAAAGTGTTTCATCCCAAGCACCTAGTTCTTTTCTTTCAAGTCACTTATAAAAATTTTAGTCATATGTTTCTATGTCTACTTGGTTAATATCTATTTCTTGCCCTAGAACCTACATTCTGTTAGGACAGGGCTCAGATCTGTTTTACCAATACATAGCACGTGCTCCATAAATACTAACTGAATTACTACGAAACACTAGAATATTGCCTGTAAAGTCAGATGAAAATGAAAATGCAATCTAATGTTGACCTTCAGTTCAATTCAGTTCAGTTCAGTCGCTCAGTCGTGTCCGACTCTTTGCGACCCCATGAATCGCAGCAGGCCAGGCCTCCCTGTCCATCACCAACTCCCGGAGTTCTCTCAGACTCACGTCCATCGAGTCAGTGATGCCATCCAGCCATCTCATCCTCTGTCATCCCCTTCTCCTCCTGCCCCAATGTCGACCTTACTACATCTGAATTGTTTACTTGCTTTATTTCTATTTACATAATTTATTTCAAAACTGAGTTACTTGATCATTATGCAGAACCTTTGATCAGAAGACCCCATGGACCCCATGTGACCCCATGGACCCCATGCGACCCCATGGACTATACAATCCATGAAATTCTCTAGGCCAGAATACCAGAGTGGGTAGCCTTTCCCTTCTCCAGGGGATCTTCCCAACCCATGGATGGAACCAGGTTTCTCGCATTGCAGGCAGATTCTTTACCAGTTGAGCCACAAGGGAAGCCCAACTTTCACTATGTAGAACCTTTGATTAGAAGACCTCAAAGTCTTTCATTGGCAAATATGGGGATTCTGCTTTAATTAATGGAAACATGTAACAAACATTAAGGAATCTTTTTTCTTTGTCTAGCAAATGACACATAGGTACAAACTACAACTTAGATTTCTAAATTGATATCCACTTGCTAAGAATTTAGTTATTACAAATAAAATGTAGAAATGTCATTGTTGTAACAATCATTAACAAGCTCTGGACAAGAGAAGTCCTACACCTCCCCAGGGGCAATGGGTCCACTGAATAAAATCTAGAAAGTGATTGGGTAGGATATGCTCTATTTTTACTCTACTACTACTACTAAGTCACTTCAGTCATGTCCGACCCTGTGCGACCCCACAGACGGCAGCCCACCAGGCTCCGCCGTCCCTGGGATTCTACAGGCAAGAACACTGGAGTGGGTTGCCATGTCCTTCTCCAATGCATGAAAGTAAAAAAGAAACTCATAAATCAGTCTAAACATTAAAAAAAAGGCTACATAATAAATGCAATTTTAATGATCTACATTCCCTCACATTCACGTACACTTTTAATGTATTTCAATTCAAACTGGACTGAGTCCAGAAAGTAATCATAAATATAGCCAATATCAGCTTCAAATCCTGCCAACTAATCAAGACCACTTTAAAACACTTTCATCCAACAATGTTTCTGGTGCCAAAAACAAAAACAAACAGCCCCCTATCCCCTACTTATACAACTTACACAATAATCAGAATAAGGATCACTCATCCAGATGTGGGGAAAAGGAAATGGCAACCCATTCCAGTATTCTTGCCTAGGGAATTCCGTGGACAGAGGAGCCTGGTGGGCTGCTGTCCGTGGGGTCGCACGGAGTTGGACACGACTGAAGCAACTTAGTATACATTCATGCATTGGAGAAGGAAATGGCAACCCACTCCAGTATTCTTGCCTGGAGAATACCAGGGACAGAGGAGCCTGGTGGGCTGCCGTCTATGGTTCCCACAGGGTCGGACACAACTGAAGCAACTTACCAGCAGCAGAAGCAGCAGCAGCAGACATATGTGTAATAATAAATTTCAGGGTTTTAGTTTCACTTATTTCCTCAGATGTGATTGCCTACTACAACCCATCAATTGTCAGGAAATAAAAAATCAGGAATGTTCTTCCTTCACTAGTGAATAAACACAAGCTGGAGCAGTGATCCTTTAAATCAAAATGGGAAAACCTCATGGGGTTGGACTGATCTGACTAAATGGAGGGGGAAGGTAAAATCCTAGGGACAGCAGAGTTAAAAACAACACTCATCACTTCAGTTTTGGTCCATTTTGCATTCCAAGAACTATTGCTGAGGTTTTCTGGAAGACAGGGTAACGGTCAGAGAGGAATTTTTATAGCAATAAATAACTTTCACATACTATATCTGCTCATCCTTTTGCCTTTTTCTTTGTCCAAAAACTAAGAAATAAGTTGAAAATGGCTTCCCACTATCCTCTTTGGGAAATCCATTCTGCTACAAATAGACCACCTGATCTATACAATCTCTGGCCCAAGATTGTAACTGGCACGATTTCCCTTTTAAGTGCAAAATCATGAAGCCTATCCTACCACAGGTTTTTATTTTCCCTCTCTGTGAAAGATATATGGAAAAGAAAACTAACAGAAGGCCCAGTCCTGTAATCAAATATTAAATTACATCTATTCTCAATCCAATGCTTGTGCTCCTACAATAATGTCAGAGCAACAAGTTAGGACACCATTCATTCTACAAACATTCTGATGTCTAATATGAGCAAAGAGGTATGACTACAGTGACCAAACTTCATAAATAAGCAGCTACATGAGAGAGGGCAGAAATCTGGGAAAAGTTTGCAATTCTCAACATTGGTTAAGTTTTATGGAACTGAATAGGACTGTTTTTATTTATAATTTACTATTTATTAGTTTGTTCAAAATATTTTATTGAAATTGATGTAGCAGAATTAAACCACTATATTTTTATTACACGATGCCCTCCTAAGACTTTTCTTCACTAGGATGCTTTCTGACTAAAAAGAATTCTGAAAACAATTCTCTCCCAGGCCCAGGCCTTGTGTTTTACGTGAGGCTGGACTAGCCAATCAAACATTTCATTGCAAAGACAACAGTGACTGGGTCAGAGGTGGGCATGTGACCCAGGAAGGCCAAGAGGACTCATTCCCAGGACTTGGTCCTAGTCTATTAGCCTAGAAAAGCCAACAGTCGTCTATGCTACAACATGGAAAACAAAAGCCTCAGAAGGAAGTCAAGTATGATAGAAGAACCAGATAGAAGAGTGTGGTAAGAGGAATCAGATAGATGTCTGGAGATACACATCAAGGAGGCAGTCTATTTTTCTTTCTGCACCAAAAGGAGGTGGAAGGCTGTAACTTTTGAGAATGCTGACTCATTGAGACTATCTTAAGACAGAATACACACACTTAACTAAATACATGATACAATCAGAAGAAAAGTAAAAATTACTTATGAGCATAGGAAGAATTTTTGAATCTTCTTTTCTAGATGTTACTGGAAATGTATTTACAGTTGAAATCAGAGCATTAATGATTAATTTGACTTACAAGAAAATGATTTTACAGTCAGAATGAAATGACATGAGTTATCAAGTAGGACAGACATATACTATGAGCCAGAAACAAATCATAAAATTCAAATTAACAAGAAAATTAGTACAGAACATTATATATATATAAGAACTTGCCAGAGGAGAAGACTAGTTCAAATTTCCACTTTGACATATGTTCAAAACAATTAAGGTCAATTAGCATGTTTAGAATATCAGGCCTAAGGGATAAACAGATAAATTAGCCCCATGTTTTTAATCTGGAGACTTGAATCCATATGGCTATTAAAACCAGTTAAGATTTTAAATGCCAGTCACAATTCGCAAAAGAGCCTTCAACAGGAAAAGTTTATACTTGTATAAATACATTTCTGTCTCCGTAACATCAGTTCAGTTCAGTTCAGTCGCTCAGTCGTGTCCGACTCTGTGACCCCATGAATCGCAGCACGCCAGGCCTCCCTGTCCATCACCAACTCCCGGAGTTCACTCAGACTCACGTCCATCGAGTCAGTGATGCCATCCAGCCATCTCATCCTCTTTCGTCCCCTTCTTCTCCTGCCCCCAATCCCTCCCAGCATTAGAGTCTTATCCAATGAGTCAACTCTTCGCATGAGGTGGCCAAAGTACTAGAGTTTCAGCTTTAGCATCATTCCTTCCAAAGAAATCCCAGGGCTGATCTTCAGAATGGACTGGTTGGATCTCCTTGCAGTCCAAGGGACTCTCGAGTCTTCTCCAACACCACAGTTCAAAAGCATCAATTCTTCGGCGCTCAGCCTTCTTCACAGTCCAACTCTCACATCCATACATGACCACAGGAAAAACCATAACCTTGACTAGACAAACCTTTGTTGGCAAAGTAATGTCTCTGCTTTCCAATATGCTATCTAGGTTGGTCATAACTTTTCTTCCAAGGAGTAGGCTCTTTGAATTTCATGGCTGCAGTCACCATCTGCAGTGATTTTGGAGCCCCAAAAAATAAAGTCTGACACTGTTTCCACTGTTTCCTCATCTATTTCCCATGAAGTGATGGGACCGGATGCCATGATCTTCGTTTTCTGAATGTTGAGCTTTAAGCCAACTTTTTCACTCTCCACTTTCACTTTCATCAAGAGGCTTTTGAGTTCCTCTTCACTTTCTGCCATAAGGGTGGTGTCATCTGCATATCTGAGGTTATTGATATTTCTCCCAGCAATCTTGATTCCAACTTGTGTTTCTTCCAGTCCAGCGTTTCTCATGATGTACTCTTCATAGAAGTTAAATAAGCAGGGTGACAATATACAGCCTTGACGAACTGCTTTTCCTATTTAGAACCAGTCTGTTGTTCCATGTCCAGTTCTAACTGTTGCTTCCTGACCTGCATACGGGTTTCTCAAGAGGCAGGTCAGGTGGTCTGGTATTCCCATCTCTTTCAGAATTTTCCACAATTTATTGTGATCCACACAGACAAAGGCTTTGGCATAGTCAATAAAGCAGAAATAGGTGTTTTTCTGGAACTCTCTTGCTTTTTCCATGATCCAGCGGATGTTGGCAATTTGATCTCTGGTTCCTCTGCCTTTTCTAAAACCAGCTTGAACATCAGGAAGTTCACAGTTCACATATTGCTGAAGCCTGGCTTGGAGAATTTTGAGCATTACTTTACTAGCGTGTAAGACGAGTACAATTGTGCAGTAGTTTATAAGATATAAACATCTTTGGCATTCTTTGGCATTGCCTTTCTTGGGGGATTGGAATGAAAAGTGACCTTTTCCAGTCCTGTGGCCACTGCTGAGTTGTCCAAATTTGCTGGCATATTGAGTGCAGCACTTTCACAGCATCATCTTTCAGGATTTGGAATAGCTCAACTGGAATTCCATCAGCTCCACTAGCTTTGTTCATGGTGATGCTTTCTAAGGCCCACTTGACTTCACATTCCAGGATGTCTGGCTCTAGGTCAGTGATCACACCATCGTGATTATCTGGGTCGTGAAGATCTTTTTTGTACAGTTCTTCTGTGTATTCTTGCCATCTCTTCTTAATATCTTCTGCTTCTGTTAGGTCCATACCATTTCTGTCCTTTATCGAGCCCATCTTTGCATGAAATGTTCCCTTGGTATCTCTAATTTTCTTGAAGAGATCTCTAGTCTTTCCCATTCTGTTGTTTTCCTCTATTTCTTTGCATTGATTGCTGAGGAAGGCTTTCTTATCTCTTCTTGCTATTCTTTGGAACTCTGCATTCAGATGTTTATATCTTTCCTTTTCTCCTTTGCTTTTGGCTTCTCTTCTTTTCACAGCTATTTGTAAGGCCTCCCCAGACAGCCATTTTGCTTTTTTGTATTTCTTTTCCATGGGGATGGTCTTGATCCCTGTCTCCTTTACAATATCACGAACCTCAGTCCATAGTTCATCAGGCACTCTATCCATCAGATCTAGGCCCTTAAATCTATTTCTCACTCCCACTGTATAATCATAAGGGATTTGATTTAGGTCATCAAGAAACACCAAAACAGCTATTAAGTATTGTTAAACCAACAGAAGTTACATATTCCAATGTTCCAGGACCAATGTAAAATTTTTAAAACCCAATGTAGAATATGTTATTTTAAAAGCCTAGTCTAAAATAAAACTTCACTTTAATACTCAGATGTAATAATAAAGATAAATAATAATAAAATAAAGATCTAATAATAAAACATCAGAAATAAGGCAGCCTGTAACCATAAAGATATAAAATTACTAGCTGCCTGAAAATGAATGACATATGTCAAAAGATAATACTAATTTATTGGTATTGAACTGCAAAGTTTATTGGAATACCAAATTTAAAAAAGAAATTTTACTCTCAACTTCTTCCAGCAGTTCAAAGTAAATGTGTAATTTTTTTCCTTTCTTTTTTAATATTCGACTACTTTCCTTTTATATTTTTAATGGAACAGTTTAACTTAATTATCACTTGGCAAACAGCAACATCCGAGAATCTTGTCAATCACAGACCAGAGGTCCTGACCCTGAGAAGGCCTGACTGAACACAGCATGAAGTTCCTACAATGGATCTAGCAGGAAGAACCGTCTCACCAAGAGCAGGATCAGTTAAATACAGCAATGGTACATATGGCTTCCTGTGTCCAAGGGCAAGTTACTTGTGGTATTTTTTTCATTTTGTCTAGTCTCCTAAGTTCTTAAGTGTAAGACATCTTAAATATCATTTCTTGTTTTTTTAAAAAAGGTTTTAATTGATTATCATTAAAAAGAATTCAAGTTGACAGTTATAATAGCAAACATCTCTCACTTACTGTGTGCTTACTATGTGCCAGGCATAGTGCTAAATGCAAAGCATCTTCTCACTGCATCAGTGCTTGTATTATCTTACCCAATCTTCACAGCCCTATGAGAAACTATTAATATCCCTGTTTTAAATGGCAACCCACTCCAGTATTCTTGCCTGGAAAATCCCATGGATGGTGGAACCTGGTAGGCTACAGTCCATGGGGTCACAAAGACTCGGACACGACTGAGCAACTTCACTTCACTTCACTAATGTAAGATACAGAGAATCAATAATCTGCCAAAGGTCATGAATTAATTAAGTGATAGAATGATGACTTGAGCCTCTATCTTTTTGTCATCCGTATCAGTGCTCCTAAAAACAGACTTTATGTAGACTACAGAATACAGAGCACTGATGCTCCCCACCATCCCAGTCCTTCTAATTGCTTCCCTGTATGGAGCTATCCTATGCCAAAAGAGTTCTGACTTGGTTCTGATATTAAGGAGACATGCAGAGATTACAAGGCAGAAATGACTTCAGCAGCAGACTGCTGGGAAAGCAGCAGCACCAGGCCCGGGCTGAGGAACACTGGGGCACAAAGCTTCCCTACACAACCATTCGCTCCTCCTGTCCTTTAACAGTGTTGCAGCCTAGCTCCTATGAGGAGCGAAACTATTAACTGTACATTCATGATGAACGTGCTTTAATTTTATATATCTTCCCTTCACCAAGAGTCTGTTACATTTTTGGCCCACTCTTTATTGAGATAGTTTTGTTTTGTTATTGAGTTGTCCCAGTTCTTTACATATCCCAGATACCAGTCATTTTTCAGATACACGTTTTGCAACATATATATGTTTCCCCTAACTGGTGTCTTTTTATGATGTCTTTTACTGAGTGGAGGTTTTTAACTTTAATGAAGTCTAACTCACCAATATTTGTCTTTTATAATCATTGCTTTCTATGACTTAAGGAACCTTTTGCTATCTCCAAGTTATAAATATATTCTCCTGTACTTTCTTCCAAATGCTTCATATTTCAGTCTTCTCTTTCAGGTTTAGAATCCATCTTGAATTAGCATTTTTATGTGGTGGGGTTCAAGGTTCATTTCCCCCACACACAAATATAGAAGACTCCTTTTCTACCCCACTGGATCACTTTGATTCAACTGACAAAAATTAAATGCCATGTAAGTGTGGGTATATTTTGAGTTCTCTCTTCTCTTCTATTGAAGAATATCTAGATCTTCATGTAGATACAGTCTTCATTAACAATCATCTACAAAGTTTTACTTCTTTTCTATTCTTCATACCCCTGACTTCTTTTTCTTGACTTACTTCAGAGGCCAGAGTCTTCAGTGAAGTAACAAACAGCAGTGGTTAAGAATGAAAGCTATCATTTTGCATAAAATCTTAGGGAGGAACTGTTTAATATTTCACCACGCTGTTTGATATTCACTGTGGCTTTCCTATACTTACTTTATTGACAAAGTTCCCTCTGAACATTTTTATCTGAAATAAGTGTTGCTTTTTCTATATTCGGTAAAATAATATTTTCTCTTTTATTCTGTTAATGTGGTAGATTAAATTGATTGATTTTTAAACATTAAACCAAAATTACTTGTGATAGTTGCCTTCACGTATCAACTTGATTTGGCCATGAGATGCCCAGATATTTGGTCAAACATTATTCTGGGTGTGTCTGTGAGGGTGTTTCTATGATAAAATGACCATCTGAATCACTACAATGAATAAAGCAGACTACTGTCCCTAATGTGGGCAGGCTCAGTTCAATCAGTGGAAAGCCTGACTAGAACAAAAGAGAGGAAAGTCTTCCTGCTTGCCTGACTGAGCTGGGACATGGGTTTTGTACTGCCTCTGCACTAGAACAAAAGCAACGGCTCTTCTTGGGTGTCCAGACTGTTGACTACAGATCTTGGGACACTTCAGCTTCCATTAATTGGAACCAATTGCTTATAATAAATTCATATATATATATATATATATATATTCTATTGGCTCTGTAGAAACCTGAGTAGTACACCGGCATTCTAGAAATAAATAACACTTAGTCATCAATTACCCTCACTTTACCAGAGTTCAGCTATAACACGTATCTGTTAAGAAATGTAAAACTGGCTGGAAGAGGCTCTTCACAAATATGATAGTGTTTAATGACTAGACACTGTATTGTGGACTTTTTTTCTTTCAGTTCAAGGATAATTTCTACAGCAGAATAAAAACTACTATCAAAGAGCTATTCTCAACTACCAGCAGTGGTACAAGAATGGTTTCTTTTTCAACTAAAACTTGGTTCAGTATATAGATAGGTGTTCTTCCCTGGAGAATCCCAGGGACGGGGGAGCCTGGTGGGCTGCCGTCTATGGGGTCACACAGAGTCGGACATGGCTGAAGCGACTTAGCAGCAGCAGGAGGAAAGAATAAGTTAATATGTTTATACAATACAAACAGTATCACACATTGTAACTAAATTATACTATGTATGCCTACACTATCCTTTCAACTTTTGGAATAATGATTATACAATTTGCCTTATTGCTCTTTGAAGTATGGCTATTTTAGCACCTAATTTAAAGACTTCAAAACCCATGAAGATCTCAAAGCTGGCAGGTTAAAAGCCTAGTGTGGATGCCTTTTTACTCTCAGATTTGGATTGCCTAAATTCAACCTATTCTCTGTTTACAAACTCCAACTAGAGAAGCTATGGTACTCTGTGCCTTTAGACTCTTGGTTTTTTATTTCTCCACCTCCATCCTCCCCACTCCCATCAAAAAAGAAACATGAAACTGGTATGTGGTTTTAAGTATTTCCCTGCAAATTGCCTTTAATGAAGTTCACACATTCCTATGCTTACACAGTCAGAACCACCTTTTTCTTTTATTTCCTATTAATAAGTACTCATAAAATAATTCCTAAGATGCAGTAATGGAGAAACAAACCATATAAAGAAGTCTCTTAAAAATCCCCATTTTTCTAAGATTTGTCATTTGAGAAACAAAGATCAAAAGATTAAAAATTGTGGACTGTTGTTGTTCAGTTGCTAAGTTATATCTGACTCTTTTGCAACCCCATGGACTGTGGCCTGCCAGGCTCCTCTGTCATGGGATTTTTCAGACAAAAATACTGGAATGGGTTGCCACTTCCTTCTCCAGGGGAATGATTTAGGGATTGAACCCACATCTCCTGTGCTGGCAGGCGTTTTTTTTTTTTTTTTTACCAATGAGCCACCAAGGAAGCCCCAGAAATGCAGATAGATAGTAAAAAAAAAAAAAAAACCATTTAGAAGAATAATGCAAGCAGAAGTTAACTTAAGCTAGTCCTTCAATGACCAGGAATAAAAAAAAAAATTCTGAACTAGAGTATTTCTTAGGTCATAAGCAAAAAACTAAGACTTCCTCAAGTCAATAAAATACCATCAGATTTATGTTCTTGTTGTCCAAAGAGTCTATATTAGCTCCAACAGACTGCAAAAGAAGCTTCTTTTTACCCATTTTTCAAACATCCAAATACTCTTTGGGACTGAGGAGTAAGTAGCTGACCTAGGAATAGCTGAAAAAGTGAGAGCAAGAAACAGCAGGATAAAAAAAGCAAACAACAGGATGATGGCAGCACCATGAAACAAGAATGTACAGACTCTGCTTGGGGGAGGGGGGAGTCGAGCCAGCGAGAAAGACTGAGAGGCACAAAAGAGGATGCAGCTCTGAAGAACGTGCATGAGGACAGACAACAGGGCACCTAACAGGGGAAAGAGCAGATTTTACAAATTTAAGATGCAATGAAAACACCTTTATCAACTCTGGTTTTATCATTTTGCTCTTACTGTTATTCCTATGTTATATTATAAATCTCCCCATGGACAGCTGCCCGTACTAGAAACAGTCTCATTCTCCAGCTATAGCCAAGCATACTTACGTCGGTAACATCCTTCCTATTTCACCTTAATTGCACACAGACTAGGTCAGTTCCCCCTACTACAAAATAACTCCACATCCTGAATATGTGACACAAATGACATCATAATTAATTAGTTGTGTAATTATTTTATAAAAGTCAGTCTCTAAAGTCTCTAAGGCTTATTTGTAAGAGGACAAAGATCATGTTTATCTTGCTTAAAACTGCGCCTTTCTACCAAGGGGCTGAGGGGGCGGGAGTCAATAAATACTTTTTGCATGAATTAATAAACTGAAAGAAAAAATGTGTCTTTAGATATATTTTCAACAATAAATTAACACTAAAAAAAAAAAAGCATTTGTCTACATTTACTTATTTGGCACTTGCAGAGTGTTGGGCACTGTTCTAAGCACGAGGTTGGCATACTTATTTTGCCCATTTAACTAATGAGAAAACCAACACAGAGAAGTTTAGTCTGCCCAAGGTCTTTAGTGAAGTCAAGATTCAAACCCAAACAGCCCGGTTCCACACACCATTACTAATTAATTTCAAGACAATGCTAGGAAAACAGTGTCTATTAAAGGCCACTTGTATCCTGTAAAATATTTAAGTGGTCTGAGATTTCACATTTTAGCTCTGCAAGTCTCTTATATGTACAGTGAATTAGGAAAATATAAGTAACTGATTCTTGATGCTAAGCTCTTCCTTGTTTTCAGTAATGAAAATATTACACCAGATTTTAAGAAGAAATGGATAAATTAAAATTTTCACATTATCTATTTCTGTGTACACAGTACAATGCTAATGCCCAGAGGATTCATTGAAATAGAAATAAATCTATGTCTGGGCTGAGGTAGTTGTTTAAATTGGTGTCCTTTTTTTTCCCCCCTCCTTTAATGGAACAAAGAAATAATCATCTTATTTTACTGAATCTCTCATGCTATCAAAGATTTATTATGCAAAAATGTAAATGCTAAAAGCATTTATAGTACATCTTTTTCCTTTAATAAAATCAGACCAATTAAAGTGATAATTGTACATACTTTGTTTTAAAAAGAAACCACACCTCTTAAAAAAGAAGGCTTCATATTGTCTACATGATTACCACAAAAGTTGAAAAATCTCTATTATCCTTAAATCATCTGAACTTAGGTTTGGTACCTAAAGGTCAGTTTGTATTTCTAAAACAAGAGAACTGAATGGGTTATCAACATCCGGTCTTCAAATGCATTAGATACAAACTTTACTTCTCTAACTGTGCAGGACTCTATGGAGATTTCCTGGGACAGACCTCCCCTATCCACCCCCCACTGCTCCACCCCTCCAACCCCTCACCCTCACTCCTACAACATCCCATCCTCCACCTGTCTCTTGTTTGTACAAAAATTTTAGCTCTCAGGTCTTTCCCAAGTTCCAAAGAATAAATTAGAGAAGTGAGAAAAATGTGGAAAGGACAACAGTCAAGACAGTTTATCTATTACACAAATTTAAAGACATTTAGTTCCTCCTCAAGAACTACAGATAACATCTGTAGCCATATCCTTTGAGTTGTTTTGCAGATACTGAAACCCCTACCAGAAGAGGTTAACTGTATGCTGCCCACAGGCACGTAGACTCCAGACCAGCTGGAACTAGAATGTTGATGATGTTGACTCTGGATCACCTCACCACCAGCCTGTCAGAAGAATGTCCACAAGTTGATCACATAGCTCACATTCCCCTTCTCTCACCGTCTTCAAGAACCTTGCCCTGAGAGCCATGGGGGAGTTCTGGCTTTTTGAACACTAGCCATCTGGACTCCTGACTTGGCACCCTGCAGTAAACGTTACACTTCTCTTCACCACAACCTGGCATCACTAGATTGGTTTTACTGCAATCAGGCGAGTAGAATGAAGTTTGGTGGGTAACACTTCTAACTGGAGCAAACAGTGCCATAGGAAAGGAGCTTATGCTATGATGTAAAGGCCTCTAATTCAGAGACAGTTGATGCAGGTTCAGCTGAGTGTTTACTGGGTACAAGACATTTAATCACCATCAGTCCTATTCTTGTTTTCATCAATGTATTTCATTTTCTTCAAAATCATATCCCATGAAGCTACCTGCGCTTATCATGTATCCCACCATGACTCCCACAGTTCCCCACCACACAGAAATAAGTATATTAACTAAGTGAATATTAGCAAACAAAACCTAGCCAGTAGGTTGGTTATGATTTATAATGATTTATAAAATGAACTTGAGAGAATGAGTATTTCATATATTCTGATTAATGCATGCATTCAGTACTGGACAAATACTGCATCTACAACATCCTTCAAACACTATGGGCCAGTAGGGGAAAAAGCATAAAATGATGGCAATTTCTATGTGGGAAAAGCAATTACATGGAAAAATAACTATGGCAGTGAACAGATAACAAAAAATAACAATGTGAAATACCACCAAAGAGGTTACTAGTTTTTAGTTTTATTTTGGTTTGAGAGGGACACAAATCTTTGCACATTACAATTGCAAGTTTGAATTCTAACAATGAACATCACTACTATAACTTTTAACTTAAGTAACAGTTTAAGATATAAGAAGATATGAGAAGACAGTTAATGAAATAACAATGAATTATGCTATCTATAAATGTTACATTCTTTCTGATAATAGTTAAAATGTGATTTCTTATAGAAAAGGAAACTTTACGGTTTTGTTGACAGTTTGTACAATCACTTCTATCTCTTATGAAAAGTAGGTGGATAACTTTCAATAGCTAGACGTAGTATGTCATTAATAATAAATACTAGGTGATAAACTTGTAAGGTAATACTCAAAATCCTGCACAAGAAACCATGCACAAGTCTAAGCCATGTGAGAATGGCGCCTGCATCATTCGGCCTCACCCTGCTGCTGGGCACCAGGCAGGCACCGAAGTATGGGACAAATGAACTCCTGTGTACATGAAAATTCATGTCAATGTGAATTTAAAGCTAACTTTCACCCTATGGAACTCTTTAAAGACCTTCTGGCATTTTTTCTTCCTCTACTGCCTCAGAAAGGTGTAGAATGAGACAGTAAGCATCTGTGAGAATGTCAGGTCTGCAGTTCTGCTCTGAAACAGAGAGGTTGGGGGTGGGGTGGGGGGGCAGCAGGGAAGCTCTGGACCTGATGGGGACCTCCTGGGACTCGAACCAGATGACCTTTCAAATCTCTGACTGGAAGGATTACTTTAATCGTTTCTCTATCCAAGAACATTCACCTTCTGTAACAGCTTTTCACATGAGCTACCCAGCTTTTATTATGGCACTTGAGGTCCTTACAGTATTTTATGCCACAGTCACAGCTGCTGTCAAGCCTGCAGTAACCATAATCTTTAGGTCAAGCTTTTATTTCACTATAAAGGGCTTTAAATATGAACATGTCTGGTGATAAATTAAGTTGACAGGCATTTCTTTTTATTACTATTCAAAGGAAGACACATATCTATTCCGTTGTTTCATGTAAACAACTTATAAGTGCCATCATAATTCGTAAAGCATAACTTGACTACAATTTCACAGAATTAACATACCATAGCTATAAATTACACATCACATACACTCTCTGGGCTTGTCTTATGGACTATAATAGAAACTCATAAATTGAAACAAATCTAAAGAACGATAGTAGCTGCATACATCCTCAGTAAATCTGACCAGTATTAAAAAAAAAAAAAAAAAAAACCAAATGGTTTTTCAAGTTGTTCAAAGTAGAGATGTGACATCAGGTTCAACTGTGCTACGGTAACCACAGGCAAATTATAGTCACAACACTTAACATTTATTAGGCAAGGAAAAGTTAAAAAAATAACAATACATGACATATTCTCCAAAAGCCCCTGACAGACATTATAGCCTAAAACCAAAAGAAAATGACAATGATGCAAGCAAACAGACCAACATTTTGAAGAAAGAAGAGGCAACTGACACCCTGTCCTCTGTCTGTGCCCCCATCAGGAGGAACAGTCCAAGACAGGAGAATATTTTAAAGGACTGTAAAACCAGGAAGAAAGCTTGGGGCTCCCCAGATCTTGTCTCACTTTCTTCTCTTAGAGAAAGACCTTAGGGTAGGACTATATCAAGTTCACTCATCTGATCTTTGCATTCCTGGATATCTCAAGAAAGGGAAGAGAAAGTATGAGAATGACTCTAAATGTTTTATTCCAGGCTCTAGGCTTTGAAAGCAAGGCATCAGAGGGATCCTATGATTTCCCTTTGGGACTCTACAAAACCTTCTACAAACCCCTATCATTTCCTCTCTCCTACGAACATAATGTTATCATAAACTTACACATGGAGGAAGGCAAATGTATCCTAAACTTCATAGCTGAACCAATCAAGAAAAGAAATAATGATTTCTTACTCAGAGCAATATTATTATTTGTCTATGACTGCTGTCACAATAATTGATTTCTACTAGAAACACACTTTTATTTGTTTTTTTCTAGTTATTTTGTTGTTATTGTTCATCGTCTGACAAGATTGTGGACCTGACAGGGTAAGGAAAGCATTATGAATCAGTTTTGGAAACACTCAGATGGACAAAACCATGCTTTGCCCTACAATGAAAAGAAAACTCTACAAACAAGTAAAAAGAAACCAAATGGTGCTACTTTGATAAAGAAAAGGCCAAATGGTGGTTGCAAAGTCAGGATTAGCTGAATGCCACTAATGCCTGTGTGTTTACAACTGTTCTCTTTTCCTACGATGAGTGATATACTTGAAAGTTACACCATCCAACATCTCTGTGACCCAGAACATAGATTCTGTAAGTTTCTGATGATAGTACTTTTTTATTATTGCCACCATGAACATATATACTGATTGTATGCACTTTACTGTAGATGAATGTGAGTAGTGAGAAGGGCTAGGTGGTTTGTACAAGGTAATGTAGCTAATAAATAGTGGAGCCAGTGTGGAGGCTGAGCTCTGACTCCAAACAGGAGCACACAGCACCCTGTCATCACCCTGCCTTGCATGACATGTCGCCTCTGTAACAGGGGCCCTGCCCACTCCTGGTTCCACTGCACAGACAATAAAGTTGTACCTCTGTTAGACAATACCCACCACACCACAGCGCAGTTTGTGAGACTGAACACTGGGGCACAGAGGCATGCATGACAGGGATCCTCTGCAAACACCATCCTTCCAGGAGGGAACACTGCACAGAAAAATGGAATGGTACACCCTTTTGAGAATCGACAGTCTCTGTGTTTCATCTCTTATTTGGTGGTGGGATCAACATCCACAAACATTCTTTGATGACATGACTACCACTGCTACATGGGTGCCATTACCACCAAGGAAAAAGTTTCCTCTGATTTCATTATGGTTTTGACCAGCTCTGAATGGGCCATAATGCAGCTCTCTTTTGCCTGGAGGGAATAAAGTCCCCTAAAAAAGGTTTCAACGATGAATGGAGAGGCAAATGGCAAAAACCTCCATGAAAGCTAAGACACAGACTTCAGTCTTCCAAATACTCATTTGGTAAAGAAAATGAACGGTAGGTTTATCATAAAACACAGTAAAGGATTTATGATAGAAACAAGTATCAAAGGTGATGACGGGTGGCATCAGGTGGAGTATAATCTTCCTCAGCAGCTGTGTGCCAGGGAGAATTGCACATGTGTCTGCAGGGTAGTACAAATAAAAGGCCCTGTGCCAAGGCCATTATTTTCTACCTCTGTAGGCTGCAGCCTGAAAAATATCACAAACAAGAGTTGTGCGTCATGCTGATCAGCCTCAAGACGAAATGAGTCAGCAAAACCAGCAGGCCCCTTCTCTGTCTTAAGCAAATATGAGAGTGCAAAGTTCATGGTGAGGAAGTGTCCCTCAAAACAGCCTGACCCTTAAGATACCTTTTCAGAAACACAGCCAACATTGACTGTGCTGGGAAAGGCTATGGCTAGACGAGGAACACTGCCACAGAGCATTACAGAGCCCAGTTGGATTCTTAGGCCAACTAACAGGATACCACTAAGCACGCCCTGCTACCAGTAAGCATAAAGCAGGCCAGCAGGTTCTTTACCTGAGCTATGTAGACAACATCTGAATATACAAGATTTGAACCCAGTCGGATCATACAGAGAAGGAGACAGCCATCATTTTCTGAAAAATTCCAGGTAGTAACTATTTTAAGCTCTGTAAACCATATGATCTTGGTCACACTGCTCAAATCTGCCACTGTAATACAAAAGCAGCCATAGGCAATACACAAACAAATGAGCATGGCTGTGTTCCAACACAACTGCATCACAAAAATGGCAGGAGGTCATAGGTTGCCAACCCTCAACTTGGAAAAAAAATGGAGTTTCAGAGAAACAGATGAGGTGGCACTGACTCTTTGAATGGGCAGTCAACACATAATCAAGAGACAGGGAGTTATCAGCTCCCACATTGCCATTTCTGAAAGAACTAAAGAAGGCTCTAGAAATGAGGCACAGAGAGAGGTGAGGTGGTACAGATCAGATCAGATCAGATCAGTCGCTCAGTCATGTCTGACTCTTTGCAACCCCATGAATTGCAGCACGCCAGGCCTCCCTGTCCATCACCAACTCCCAGAGTTCACTCAGACTCACGTCCATCGAGTCAGTGATGCCATCCAGCCATCTCATCCTCTGTTGTCCCCTTCTCCTCTTGCCCCCAATCCCTCCCAGCATCAGAGTCTCTTCCAATGAGTCAACTCTTCGCATGAGGTGGCCAAAGTACTGGAGTTTCAGCTTTAGCATCACAGCTCTGGTCTATTCCAACCTGAGCTACAGGCAACTGGCTGCCATGTGCTCTTTTAATCATGTCATAAAGACTGAGAGTAATTTTGTATTAGACAATAATGTAGCCATATATGCCATTCGAGGCTAATGACTTGCCATGGAAATTAAAGTTAATATATCAAATTATGAGACACTTTGATATAAAAACAGTATTTTTCTCTACAACTGAGTTAACTGACTTGTTACTGACTGGTAAGGTAAATGTGGAAAGCCAAAAGATTGTAACTATTTCACAAATCAAAAAGAAGGAAGCTGAAAATTTTCCAAGTTCCCAGTTTTGAAAGTCATCGTGATCATGCCATTAACTATAAACTGGTCAAACTTCCTTTCCAGGAGGCATACTTGATAAGGCTGCAGCACAAATTCCATGCAAACATGCCAGCATGTCATCTCCAAATATGGGAAAGCCAAAAGTTTACCTGAATCCAAGTCAAGGAATTCCTGCTCAGCTTCTGGAGAAGAAGGCATTACACTGGCTCTGTGGGGCCTGAGTCATGGTCCAGTGTTTTTGTTTAATCAGTAAGTTGTTTCCAACTCTTTGCAATCTCATGGACTGTAGCCTGCCAGGCTCCTCTGTGCATGAGATCTCGCAGGTAAGAACACTGGAGTGTGTTGCCATTTCCATCTCCAGGGGACTTCCTGACCGGGGATCAAATCCACATCTCCTGCACTGGCAGGCAGATTCTTTACCACTGAGCCACCAGGGAAGTCCCCTGTGGTCCTCTGCCCTCCATGAGAAAGAAAGAGTGAACCAAGGGCAAGGAACAAAATAGCCAAACAAAAGAGCTTTGTCTCCATTCGAAATGAACAGCAAAAACCTACTGACAAGGACAGCTGCACATAGATGCTATATCCCACCTAATGATTGATTGCTCTTGTAATCAATGATGTTTGGACACAACACTGATCCAAATATTATCCCCTTAAAGCTGTATCCACTCCTTTCAACCCACTAGAATTTCTGCTAAAACACAGAGAGGCACCCAGACATAAGCTCTACACTAGAAGTCCAGACACTTTGACCATCCAGTTATCAGCACTGTGCCCTTTAAACTCCTTTAAACTACACTCACCTGTTTATAAACGGGAGGCCCAGTGATCAAGTGCTGAACCACCATGAGTATATCATTGCTCATATTAACCAAGAGTTCCCATTCTCTCAAGAGAAATTCCCTGATGCCTCTGGAGTTACCAGAGATGGAAGTAACGTAATTAGAACCAGAATTTAGCCTTCAGTTCTTAAGCTGCCATATCCTGTTCCTGATCAACTTACTTAACCTCAATTTGAACTGAGTAAGAATTTTCTGATTTTTTCCAAGTTCTAAAATCTATGAAATATGGAGAATATATATGAGATTTTGAATGAACTATCTAACAAGAATTTCTGGCTTTGATTCTCCTTTTGGGGCTCATGTGCTTTTGAGAAATTACTTTGAAGTCTAAATCATTTAAAGTAGCTGTTCTTAACCTGGTAAAAGTTACTGTTTACAATCAGATAAAAAGCTGTGAATCTAAACTTTAGAAAAATATACATAGGAGCTATACAAGGATTTTTCATAGAATTTTATAGGTTTCATAAAACACTAAGGTCTCTCCTTGGACCCCAGGCTAAATGCTTCTGAAAGGAAGGGTGAAGATCATTTCCTGTGCATTTTGTCTTACTTACTTGGCAAGTGTGGCTACCAGATAGTTCATTATCACATAAAATCTTTAATTATACTCAATATAACAAACATTGAGGGCTTATATGTGGAGGAATTCTGCAGGATTCTAAGAAAGCCCAGAGATAAATAAAAACACAGCCCCATTCTTCTAAGAGCATAAAAACTACTTAAATAGTTTTTATGTATAAAACTATATAACCAATTACTGTACATACTCAAACAGTCCCAGGAACAAATCATACTTCATGGGGAAGGGGGCTCATGTGAGTTGAAGCAGACACTGAAAGACACACAGGATCAAAACTGCTAGACAATGAAAGGATGGAAGGGTAGAGAGGTTCAGTGAGAAGGGGTACTGCCTAGTCCATCAATGTGGATACAGAATGAAAGGTAATACTTGAGAATGGAGTAAAAGAGCACAGACAGCCTCTCTGGGAAATTTTGTTTACTGATACCCCAACAACTACACTTGAAAGTATGTGATGTGATACCCAATGAGATAGCAGAACATTAGGAAAATCAATGTATTTACTACTATCACCCAGAATTAATTCCATAACAGCACTTGGGAAAAAAAAATCCTTAGTTCTCTCAAAGCTCACTATTCATACCTGAGGATCAGCAGGAAAAGGTCAGCATGAATTGGGGAAATGTTTGTATAATATGGTACAGTGAGACTTATTTGAAACAAAATGTTACTCTTTTAAATACAGTTTTCCAAATGAGCTATCAAAGTCAATTTTGTATTTCATACTCTAATAAAAGAAAGCTTTGTAATCTAGGCAGCTTAGGACTGTCTCCAGAGCAATTTGAAAAACAAAGGAGCTGATTAGATTATTGCTTTGGAAGGATTAACTGTTTCTCTTAAAAATGAATGCAAACAGCCAAGTTAATTCAAACCATAGGTCAAAGCAGAATAAATCATGTTGAAATCTTTCAATTTTATCTTCAAAAAATAAAGCCTGGGAGAGCATTTACTCCATTGTGGATCAAAGTTACTGAGCAAGCAAAAGTGATTAAATAAACAGACTATTATAAGCCATCAGCTCAATCGAGTGAGAGCTCTCTGGTTGTCTTAGTGAAAGGAAGATGCTTGATGCTTTTCATAATAAATATCCATTCACAAAATGTGCTGAAATGAACAAAAAAGATCTATTGCCAAGTCCAGCTATTTCACAGAGAAAAGTTGGCAAGGAACTTTGTAACATCTAAAATAGAAAAGTATCAATTAATCATGAAAATGGCTCAGATAACATGTTAAATTTCATTAGATATTATCATAGTCGTATCTTCAGCCATTTGTAAAAAAAAAAAAAAAATCACATAAAAATGCAAGCACTAGTCTTCTCAAGAAGTAAAACCTTTAAAAATTATGTGTTGGGCCTCCCCACCCCAACTGCAAAGTTAAAACTCACTGGAGTAATGATGAAAAGTGACAAAAAATACCATGAGGAAAACAGTAAATACCTGGCGAGAACTATAGAACCACTTCATGTGGTTTTCTTGCATTCACCTTTACAAACGCACTCATGTCACTAGAATAATAGCCCACCCGGTGCTTCTTTTACAACGGTTCCACAGTACCGTCACCTCTCAGTCTCCACTGTACTCTCTTCTGCCAGGAACCCCACCCCACCTCCAACACCACGGGATCAAAATTCACAGAAGGGCAAGTCCCTTTGTAAAAATGGGGTATTTTTTTTTAATTACTTACATATAACTTACATACATCCTCCTATATAGTTTAAACCATGTCTAGATTACTAATAATACCTAACACAATGTAAATGCCCAGCAAATTCAAGTTTTGCGTTTGGAAATTTCTGGATTCTTTTTCCAAATAGTTTTCATCCGTAGTTAGTTGAACTCATGGATGCTGAAGCCACAGATAGGGAGGGCCAACTGTATTCTCCTACATAGCAGCGCCCTGATTTATGTTACGAATCCTCCACTATTACATACAGCAGTGCTGTCAGGTTTCTGTTTTATTTTACTGTTACAAATAAGGATGAGTTGAACATCTTTACAAATAAAATCTTAACTATTTCCTCAGATAAAATTCTTAGAAGTAAAATGCCAGATCATGGGATATGCAAACTTTTGAAAGTTTTTCAGACATTTTTGTAACTTTTCTTTCATAAAGATTAGACCACTATATGTATCACCAGCAATGTATTTTAAGTCAATTCAAGTTCACTCTTATAATCTCTAGTTATTGTATTTCTTAAATTATGAACTAAATGACAGCAAAGCAAGGAAAATTTTCAAAAGTTTTATTATTCTGCTCCTAATATTTAAAGAACAAAGAGGGCTTCTCTGGTGGCTCAGTGGTAAAGAATCTGCCTGCCAATGCAGGAGAAATGGGTTCAATCCCTGGTTTAGGAAGATCCCTATTGCTGCGGAGCAAATAGGCCCATATGCTACAACTACTGAGCCTGTGCTCTAGAGCCTGGAAGGCACAGTTACTGAGCCCATGTGCTGCAACTGCTGAAGCCCAAGTGCCCCAGAGCCCATGCTCCCCAACAAGAGAAGCCATCACACTAAGAAGCCCACTCGTGGCAACTAGAGAACAAGCCCCGCTTGTCATGACTAGAAAATAGCAATGAAGACCCAGCACAGCCAAAAATAAATACATTTTTATAAAAAGTTTGCCCACATTAAAAAAGATAGTAATAAAGAGAATGAAGAGGAGAAGACATCTAAATACACTGCAATTGACAAAACATTTCAATTTTCATAAACTGTATATTAATAACACAAGTCTTTAAATAGTATTGCTAGTTACTGCTAGTATGATTTTACACCCAATTTACTAACAAAGTACTCAAGTAAATCACACAGATTTCTCTTATTTGATAGTTCATTTGAATATCTCTGTGCTGCATGCTTATTTTATACTTAAATGTATTTAAAATATGTAAATAATAGTCAAATTCTCAATGTAGTATTTTCCTCAATGTCATTATAAGTTGCTGTCCTATTATACTGATCTACAGGTTGCACAGTTTCAACAGTTTAACAGCTAAAATAGTCAATTAGTCAATTCTAGTTAAAGGAAATACTTAACAGCCTCCACCATACGTAGGCATTCTTGATGCCAGTTCCTAAGACATTCCTCAATTTCTTAGAAAGTCAACTCCCAATAACAAACAAGATGCAATAAGTGCTGCCCAAATATCATAGGCTGTATCAATCTCCCTATGAGAAACTGAACATAATTAGATTGTAGCTGCAAGGAACTACTATTGGACGTCTGAGTCCAGAAAACAGGTTGCATCGTGGGTTTTTAATTTATAGCTCAAAGGCATATAGGTGGCCTTGGAAGTTGCAAAGTTAACTATCAAGAAATGTGAATCCTCTAGGCTAGAAAAAGCCAAACATACCTAGAACCTGTTTGAGAATGGCATGTTAAATGAAATGTAATATATTGAAAGAATAAAAGTATAAAATACCTCTGCTTTCCCTTTAACCCAGTAATACAGAGTTGAATACAATATCTCAAAATCCAAAAATAGCGGTTTATGACATACTGATCTCTTTCCTTCATTCTAAAAAAGTTAGGAATGAAAAAAATGGAAAAGTCATATATATCATCTCCATATTATTACCATTTACGTTTCTACAAGGTCTAATTGTATATACATGTAACTGATATTGTATATTACATTATATATAGTATATATGACATGCATGACATATATTTCTTATATATATAAAATTATATATATATATATGTATCTCAAAGCCTAATTCTTTTGTCCACATGTATCAAATATCTGGTACAAGGAATTACCACTACTGCTGTGTCTCTGCTAAGGAGTTAACTGAAACTAATGAATGCTACCTAATAATTACTGTAGAATTTAGGCAGCTTTGCAAAGTTATTCATACTAAAAAGAAACCAAATTATGCAATATCTTTGATCTTAGGTAGACTTACTGTGGTTATTCTGAAATGTATAGAAATACTGAATGACCATGCTGTGCAAAAAGAATTAACATAGTTAATTCAGTTACACTTCAGAAACAAACAAACTCATGAAAAAAAAAACAGATCAGATTTGTGGTTACCAGAGCTGAGGTTTAGGCAAGCAGAATTAAGTGAAGGTAATTAAAAAGTACAAACTTCCAGTTATAAGATAAATAAGTACTACGTATGTAATGTGAAACATGATAAATATAACTAACACTGCCATCACATCTGAAGAGTAAATCCTAAGAATTATCACCATGAGGACAAACTTTTTTTTTCTATATCTTTAATTTTATATCTGCATGATGTAATGGATGTTCACTAAATTTATTATGGTAAGCATTTCATGATGTATGTAAATCAAATCATTATGCTGTATACCTTAAGCTTAAACAGTGTTAAAAGTTAATCACATCCCAATAAAAATGGAAGAAAATTTTTAATAAAATATTTTAGGCAGAAAAAATCAATTTTTGCATAAACCACAAAACAGTGAAATTTTATTTTAATGCAACTAGTTAGTAACTCTTAAAGCTACAAATTTAAAAGACTGATATTACAATTAATATAAGGTAACTTTATTTCCTTTCAAAAGTAACCATAAAAATGGAAATTCAACTTATACTGCTAGACTGAAACTCAACTGAATAAAGGAAATACAGCATCTCTCCTAGAGATTCCAATTCCAATTACATTTGAAAACCTAATAATGAGCAAAGCTATATGAATAAGAAACAACTATGGGATGAAGAGACCAATAAAAACAAAATGAAAACTTGGGCACAAATGCAAATGATTCTGAGTGTTTACAGCAGTGCCTCTCAGATCTGATACATATTACCCTCTCAGATCTGATAAACATTATCATCTCAAATCTGATACGTATTACCCTATCCGATCTGATACATGTTACAATCTCCTGACAAGCTTGGAAAAAATACAAATAAACAGTTCACACACCCAGTTCAGTTCAGTTTAGTCGCTCAGTCCTGTCCAACTCTTTGCGACCCCATGAATCCCAGCACACCAGGCCTCCCTGTCCATCACCAACTCCCGGAGTTCACTCAGACTCACGTCCATCGAGTCAGTGATGCCATCCAGCCATCTCATCCTCTGTCGTCCCCTTCTCCTCCTGCCCCCAATCCCTCCCAGCATCAGAGTCTTTTCCAATGAGTCAACTCTTCGCATGAGGTGGCCAAAGTACTGGAGTTTCAGCTATAGCATGATTCCTTCCAAAGAAATCCCAGGGCTGATCTCCTTCAGAATGGACTGGTTGGATCTCCTTGCAGTCCAAGGGACTCCCAAGAGTCTTCTCCAACACCACAGCTCAAAAGCATCAATTCTTCGGTGCTCAGCTTTCTTCACAGTCCAACTCTCACATGCATACATGACCACAGGAAAAACCATAGCCTTGACTAGACGGACCTTTGTTGGCAAAGTAATGTCTCTGCTTTCCAATATGCTATCTAGGTTGGTCATAACTTACTTCCAAGGAGTAAGTGTCTTTGAATTTCATGGCTGCAGTCACCATCTGCAGTGATTTTGGAGCCCCAAAAAATAAAGTCTGACACTGTTTCCACTGTTTCCCCATCTATTTCCCATGAAGTGATGGGACCGGATGCCATAATCTTTGTTTTCTGAATGTTGAGCTTTAAGCCAACTTTTTAACTCTCTACTTTCACTTTCATCAAGAGGCTTTTTAGTTCACCAACTCCCGGAATTTACCCAAACTCATGTCCATCGAGTAGGTGATGCCATCCAGCCATCTCATCCTCTGACGTCCCCTTCTCCTCCTGCCCCCAATCCCTCCCAGCATCAGGGTCTTTTCCAATGAGTCAACTCTTCACGTGAAGTGGCCAAAGTACTGAAGTTTCAGCTTCAGCATCAGTCCTTCCAATGAACACCCAGGACTGATCTCCTTTAGGATGGACTGATTGGATCCCCTTACAGTCCAAGGGACTCTCAAGAGTCTTCTCCAACGCCACAGCTCAAAAGCATCAATTCTTTGGCACTCAGCTTTGTTCACACTCCAACTCTCACATCCATACATGACCAATGGAAAAATCACAGCCTTGACTAGACGGACCTTTGTTGGCAAAGTAATGTCTCTGCTTTTTAATATGCTGTCTAGGTTGGTCATAACTTTTCTTCCAAGGAGTAAGCGTCTTTTAATTTCATGGCTACAATCACCATCTGCAGTGATTTTGGAGCCCAAAAAAATAAAGTCTGACACTATTTCCACTGTTTCCCCATCTATTTCCCATGAAGTGATGGAACCAGATTGTCATGATCTTAGTTTTCTGAATGTTAAGCTTTAAGCCAAAATTTTAACTGTTCTCTTTCACTTTCATCAAGAGGCTTTTTAGTTCCTCTTCACTTTCTGCCATAAGGGTGGTGTCATCTGCATATCTGAGGTTACTGATATTTCTCCTGGCAATCTTGATTCCAGTTTGTGCTTCTTCCAGCCCAGCATTTCTCATGATATACTCTGCATAGAAGTTAAATAAACAGGGCAACAATATACAGCCTTGACATACTCCTTTCCCAGTTTGGAACCAGTCCATCATTCTATGTCCAGTTCTAACAGCTGTTTCTTGACTTCCATACAGGTTTCTCAGGAAGCAGGTCAGGTGGTCTGGTATTCCCATCTCTTTCAGAATTTCCCACAGTTTGTTGTGATCCACACAGTTAAAAGGCTTTAGCATAGACAATGAAGCAGAAGTAAATGTTTTTCTGGAATTCTCTTGCTTTTTCAATGATCCAATGGATGTTGGCAATTTGATCTCTGGTTCCTCTGCCTTTTCTAAATCCAGCTTGAACATCTGGGAGTTCTTAGTTCACGTTCTGTTGAAGCCTAGCTTGGAGAATTTTGAGCATTACTTTGTTAGCATGTGAAATGAGTACAACTGTGAGGAAGTGTGGACATTCTTGGCATTGCCCTTCTTTGGAACTGGAATGAAAACTGACCTTTTTCCTGTCCTATGGCCATTGCTGAGTTTTCCAAATTTTCTGGCATATTGAGTTCAGCACTTCAACAGCATTATCTTTCAGGATTTGAAACAGCTCAGCTGGAATTCCATCACCTCCACTAGCTTTGTTCGTGACATGCTATAAAACACTAATGGGCGCTGTCTCATGTAAAAGTAGTAGCCATAAGATTCAGAACATAACCACTTAAATGACAAGTGTTAGTGGCTACTAGGTTTGGGAATAATTACAGAGAGGGAAAAATATTCTGAGGACTGAAACTGAAACACAGACAAGGCAAAACAGACAATAAAAAAGAAGAGCAAAGGAAACCAAATGTATGTATGCATTTGCTAATTAAAACAAACCAGTTTCACACTCACAGACACAGAGAAAAGACTTGTGGTTTTCAAGGGGTAGGGCAGGGAGGGGATGGATGGATTGGGAGATTGGGATAGGAGATACAAACTATTATATATAGAATGGATAAACAACAAAGTCCTAAAGAAAACACAGAGAACTATAGTCAATCTTCAGTGATAAACCATAATGGAAAAGAATATTAAAAAAAAATATATATATATATATATAACTGAATCATATTGCTATACAGAGGAAATTAACATAACATGGTAAATCAAATATACTTCTAAAAAAGTAAAAGATAAACCAGTTTTCACCTTAAAGAATCACTCTACTGCTTCCCTGAAACTCTTAGGCAATGACATTTTCCTCCAAACTCAATATGGTAAAACCTCTACTAAAGAAGATAGAAGCAGAAGAACTGTATTGTCAATTAATATCCAGAATCCCCTTCAAAGGGCTCCTTGTGGGCTTCCCTGGTGGTCCAGTGGTTGGGAATCCACCTTGCAATGCAGGGGACACAGGCTTGACCCCTAGTCAAGGAAGATCCCACATGCCCCTGAGGTGGCTAGGCCTGTACATCATGACTATTGAACCCAGAATCAAGAGCCTATGCTCTGAAACAAGAAAAGCCACTGCAATGAGAAGCCCATGCATCACAACTAGAGAGCAGCCCCTTCTCACAGCAACTAGAGAAAGCCCTCAGCAACAAAACCCAGTGCAGACAAAAACAATTCTTTTTTTTTTTTTTTTTAAAGCAGGGTGATGGAGTTGACAGCCATCACTGGCTCTGTTTCTGTGAGGAAAAGTATGAAGATATTGATGATGCATGTGATAACAAACAAGTCATTCCATTTTCTTTCTCTTGCTTCTCTGGCTACAAGCATGCTGTGTTCTCCTGGTAACACTCAGGGGAAACAGGTATTTTCTGTTTTTTAGCTTCTACACTGCATTGTTTCATGAATATTTTCTATTAATAATCTCAGAATGAATTTGTTTCATATAATTTGAGGGCTATTGTGCATTCACTTCTAAAATTATAATGTTTTAGAAAATAATCCTTTATGATAGTAAGCCATTGGAATCAGAGAAAAACTACTCCAGAAGACAGCATAAAGACGTTTTACAGACAAAAGCAGAGGCAAAATTAATTGCCAAAGGAACCCTCCTACACTGGTGATGTAAATTGGTATAGCCACGGAGAACATTAAGGAGGTTCCTCAAAAAACTAAAAATAGACCTGCCATATGATCCTGCAATCCCACTCCTGGGCTATATCTGGAGAAAACCATAATTCAAAAAGCTATATGCACCCCAATTTCACTGCAGCACTATTTACAACAGCCAAGATGTGAAAGTAACCTAAATGTCCATCAGCAGACCAATGGATAAAGAAGATATGCTATACACACACACAATGGAGTATTACTCAGGCATCAAAGAGGAAAATAATACCTTTTGCAGCAACTTAAAAGGACCTAGAGATAATCATACTAAGTGAAGTAAGCCAGACAGAGAAAGACAATTACCACATGATAGCATTTATATGTGGAATCTAAAAAAAAACATAAAATTACACAAGCGAACTTAAAAACAGAAACAGACCCACAGACATAGAAAACAAACTTAACGATTACCAAAGGTGCACTGGCAGGGAAGGGATAAATGAGGAGTTTGGGATTAACATATACATACCACTATCTATAAAACAGATAACCAATAAAGACGTACTATATGGCACAGAGAACTATATTCAATGTTTTGTAATAATCTGTAAGGGAAAAGACTCTTTAAAAAAGAATAGATATATAGAGGTATGTACTTCTAACTGAATCACTTTGCTGTACACGTGCAACTAAGACAACACTGTAAATCAACTATACTTCAATTAAAAAAATAATAATTACCACAAAACAAAACAAAACAAGTTACTTTCTAACAGCAGAAATTGCAAATGGAATGAACAAAATGCATCCAATATCCTATGCTGGGTCCATGAAAGACCAAAATAGTAACATTTCACATATGTTGACTTAAAACAAAATGAATAAGGTTCCTTCTTTAAGAGTCTGTTCATGGAACAGAAAATTATACCCAACCTATACTTTAGGATAAAATTCATAGAAATACAGTAATTTCATCCTTCACCAGCCATTAGTCTCATCTAAGAAAAATGTATTTTCTTACCTGCCCATGACACCATTCATCAAGGAAAGAAGAATAAAATGAATATTCACATCTTTACGAGATTAGTACTTTTTATTAAGTCTTGTAAGTTATTGAGCACTGATTTTCAAAAGAGAAAGGAAAAGCACTTTCATCCTCGATACATCAAGGTAGTCTGTACCATTTGTCTAAACAGTTTTCCTTTGGCAATCTAATTTCTGTGAGGAGATAGTAAGAGCCATCTGAGAAGAAAGGACACTTTGAGGTTTCACAACCAAGTAAAAGAATAAATATTTTATAAAGCTCAACCTATGAAGATAGAGAGAACCTAAAATGATTACAAAGCAGTTAATCACTGGTGACAGAAGGTGGTATCTACTGATAAATGTATACGTATGTGCCTGTAAAACAGGAGCATTTGGTTCCAATAAAAAGCAAATGAAATATATAATGGAAATGAAAGCTGAAATTATGTAAATGTTTTTTCCCAATATTTCAATGTAAGTATGAAATTTTAGAGCTCACATGACTTTATTTTTTTTTTTTTTGACATGACTTTAAAGACAATTGCTGCCTTGTGGATGACTGTGAGTCTTCCAAATTCAAGTATTTATCTGCATTAGTATTAATCCCCTAACATTTCAGTCCTATTTTTTAAGTGGAATTGAGAATGGTCATGATTTCCACAAAGACTTTTGAAAAACTGTACTCATCTTGCTCTCTACAGTAGTGACAATACTGTGTAGGAACTGTTCATATTTGGAAGCTCAAATGAAAATAGGTTGAAAACCGTTATCTCTGCTTAGAACACATGTGACATGAACAAGAAATGTGATTTCTACACACAGGATAAACTGTAACTCTTTGCCAATTATTTCCTCTGTCAAAATACATTACCTGTGTATGTATCCATATATATACACATACACACACACACACATATGAGAGAGAAAGTGAGCTACAAGAGATGATGGAAGTCACTTGTTGATCACCACATGATGATATTAAAATATATCCTTACAGATATGATTAACTTTTAAAACAAACACATTCATTAAAAACACATTGATGCCTATGCATCAATTTTTAAAAATCCATTCTGTAGTTCTAAGAAACTGTAATCAATGTAATGAGGTAGAAAGAAATTTAACATCAACACCCTTTAATGAATGTTTGCAATAAAACTATAACATCACTGAATCTGACCTAAGAATGAAAATAACTAAATAGTTGAACTGAAAAATCTAAAACATTTTTACTTGGATTAACAGATTTATGCATCCTCATTAAACATGAGTATGTTAACCTCAATGAAAGAGCTACCATTTTATTACTGGTATATCTGGACAATAAATGCTTATATAAGAAAAGCTATCTTACTTCTTTCCTCAGAATCTCTTTCTTCCCAAAATTCTCAAAACCACAAATTTCACAAAAGTAAAAGCCATTCAGAATTTATAAAAGAAGACTAACACATAATCTTCTGAAGTCACACACAGCTCTTTGAAAGGCTCTGCAATGCTGTGATGATTGGGAATCTGTGGTTTCCCAAGGGGAAGCTATAAAAATCACAGAGGCTGAAGACAGTACCAGCTGAAAGACCAAACAGATAGCTTAGTTAACTAAATACCAGCTGTTTCCAAAGACTGTTCTCATTTAAAGTATCTTTGAGATGGGGGGGATGGGGAGGTGGGGAGCAGGGAGGGAGGGTAGCACAAACTGACAGAGTAGCACTGACATGTATACACTATTGTGTAAAACCCACAGCTGGTGGGAAGCAGCTTCTGTATAACAGGGCGCCCAGCTTAGTGCTCTGTGATGACCTAGAGGGGTGGGATTGTGGGTGGAGGCTGAAGAGGGAGGGAATGTGTTACATATAACTGATTCAGTTCAGTTCAGTCACTCAGTCGAGTCCTACTCTTTACAACCCCATGGACAGCAGAACACTAGGCCTCCCTGTCCATCACTAACTCCTGGAGTTTACTCAAACTCATGTCCATTGAGTCGGTGATGCCATCCAACCATCCTCTCCCGTCCCCTTCTCCCACCTTCAATCTTTCCCAGCACCAGGGTCTTTTCAAATGAGTCAGCTCTTTGCATCAGGTGGCCAAAGTATTGGAGTTTCAGCTTCAACATCAGTCTTTCCAATGAACATTTAGGACTGATTTCCTTTAGGATGGACTGGATGGATCTCCTTGCAGTCCAAAGGACTCTCAAGAGTCTTCTCCAACTCCATAGTACAAAAGCATCACTTCTTCGGCACTCAGCTCTCTTTATAATCCAACTCTCACATGCATACATGATTACTGGAAAAACCATGGCGTTTAATAGAGAGACCTTTATTCACAAAGTAATGTTTCTGCTTTTTAATGCCTCTGTCTAGGTTGGTCATAGCTTTTCTTCCAAGGAGCAAGCGTCTTTTAATATCATGGCTGAAGTCACTATCTGCAGTGATTTTGGAGCCCCCCAAAATAAAGTTTCTCACTGTTTCCCCATCTATTTGCCATGAAGTGACTGGACTAGATGCCATGATTTTAGTTTTCTGAATGTTGAGTTCTAAGCCTACTTTTTCCACTCTCTTCTTTCACTTTCATCAAGAGGCTCTTTAGTTCTTCACTTTCTGCCATTAGGGTGGTGTCATCTGCGTATCTGAGATTATTGATATATCTCCCAGCAATCTTGATTCCAGCTTGTGCTTCATCCAGCCCAACATTTTGCATGATGTAATCTGCATAGAAGTTAAATAAGCAGGGTGACAATATACAGCCTTGACGTACTCCTTTTCCTATTTGGAACCAGTCTGTTGTTCCATGTCCAGTTCTAACTGTTGCTTCCTGACCTGCATACAGATTTCTCAAGAGGCAGCTCAGGTGGTCTGGTATTCCCATCTCTTTAAGAATTTTCCACAGTTTGTTGTGACCCACACAGTCAAAGGCTTTGGCGTAGTCAATAAAGCAGAAAGAGATGTTTTTCTGGAATTCCCTTGCTCTTTCAATGATCCAGTGGATGTTGGCAATTTGATCTCTGGTTCCTCTGCCTTTTCTAAATCCAGTTTGAACATCCGGAAGTTCACGGTTCACGTACTGTTGAAGCCTTGCTTGCAGAATTTTGAGCATTACTTTACTAGCGTGTGAGATGAGTGCAATTGTGCAGTAGTGTCAACATTCTTTGGCATTGCCTTTCTTTGGGATTGGAATGAAAAACTGACCTTTTCCAGTCCTGTGGCCACTGCTGAGTTTTCCAAATTTTCTGGCATATTGACTGCAGCACTTTAACAGCATCCTCTTTTCAGATTTGAAATAGCTCAACTGGAATTCCATCACCTCCACTACCTTTGTTCATAGTGATGCTTCCTAAGGCCCACTTGACTTTGCATCCCAGTATGTCTGGCTGTAGGTGAGTGATCATACCATTGTGGTTATCTGTGTAATGAAGATCTTTTTTGTATAGTTCTTCTGTGTATTCTTGCCACCTCTTCTTAATACCGTTTGCTCTGTTAGGTCCATACCATTTCTGTCCTTTACTGTGCCCATCTTTGCATGAAATGTTCCTTTGGTATCTCTAATTTTCTTGAAGACATCTCTAGTCTTTCTCATTCTATTGTTTTCCTCTATTTCTTTGCACTGATCACTGAGGAAGGCTTTCTTATCTCTCCTTCCTATTCTTTGGAACTCTGCATTCAAATGGATTTATCTTTCCTTTTCTCCTTTGCTTTTTGCTTCTCTTCTTTTCACAGCTATTTGTAAGGCCTCCTCAGACAGCCATTTTGCTTTTTTGCATTTCTTTAACTGATTAAAATATAATGATTAGTAAAATAAGGTATCTTCCAAAAACAGGTTTATATGCTTGGTTTCAACTGTCTCTTTCTTTGACACTATTAAGCTACTTTTTCAGCCTTTACACAGGAGGAGCAAAGAAAATATTAATTCCTTTAAAAGAAAACCAAAGATTTACTGTTTCTTTGTGCTTTCCTGAAAAAGTTTTAGACCTGAGTTTACTCATTTCATAACCCATCACCTTTCTTATCCAGACGGAATATTCTCTGGATGATCACAAGCAACCCTCTTAAAGTGGGTGTTATGACATGGGAATGAAGCTATGAAATAAATATATCTAACACATTTATCAAATATATAAATACAACATATTCAATATGATATATCAATATATATTAAATTATATATACATACACACATACGCAACATGTGTGCAAACATGGAAATTGTTGACTGAGAAAAGAAGTGGAGGAGATCTGGAGAATACCTTTGTATATAAATATTATATTACTCTGTTTTGTGCCATTTAGATATGTCATCAACTTTTCGTAATGCTGAAAGAAATTGTCTGCTGCTGCTGCTAAGTCGCTTCAGTCGTGTCCGACTCTGTGTGACCTCATAGACTGCAGCCCACCAGGCTCCTCTGTCCCTGGGATTCTCCAGGCAAGAACACTGGAGTGAGTTACCATTTCCTTCTCCAATGCATGAAAGTGAAAAGTGCAAGTGAAGTCGCTCAGTTGTGTCCGACTCCAAGCGACCCCATGGACTGCAGCCTACCAGGCTCCTCTGTCTGTGGGATTTTCCAGGCAAGAGTACTGGAGTGGGGTGCCATTGCCTTCTCCAAGAAATTGTCTAAGATTATATTCATAAATTTAAAACATGTATTCTGTAGCAGAGAAGAAAGGTGGGGAGGGGTGTTCCCAGAAATCAGGAGACAATGTATACTATCCTGTATCTCGATTTGCAGGGAGGACTCCTAGGAAAGAAGAGCTACACAGGCACAAGAGGTAAGAACTGCTCACTCTGCTGCAAGAGAGGTCAATACCCAATAATATACAGTATTACAGAAAAGATCGTTTTTAGTCGCAAGAATAACTTTACTATTTATGAATACAAAGACTGAATATATGGCATTACCCCCAAAGCACACCCTAATAGGATGAAAACACTTCTAAGGGAAATGCTCTCCTAAGGGGTACACTGCCCCATACAATCCACAGGAGGATCTAACATGTACCTTTCAACTAATCATGCTGACCACACAGCCATCCATTTTAAAAATCGGATCCATATTTTCTGTTTTTAGAGTTTAACTTTTAACTTTCACTGTTAAACTTTAGTTTTCCAAGAAAAACAATGAGAGGAAATAGGAAAGGCTGTGTTTAGATCACCAGTTCTAACTTCCTTAGAAAACTATACTATACATCCTGATCTGATCCTTTTTTGCTCTTTTTTATGGAGTCTTTCCTCCTCACCTGACATCAACAACTCAGGCTCTTAAGTTATTCCTCCATGACAGCAGTCTAATTGGAAATCTCATGTTAAGATTCAATACATACACACACACGAACATACACGTACAAGTGATCTTCTCAATTACTAATACAGAATTTCTAATTCAAACAAATGCATTTTAACATTAGAAACACAAAATCAGGGTTACACTCTTCCACTTAAAAATCTATTTTCTACTGATCACTGTTTAAATCCTAAAAGTACATGGAGCTTACAGTAAAGCTACAAAGATTATCCTTCTACAAGGTGCTGAACCATGAAGCTAGCAAAAGTCTTTGATAAAAATTATAGATGCTACTGCTTTTATATGAATAACTTTTAACTTTTTATGGTAACGATGATGGTTTGTTTTTAAAACCTAGAAAGCTGTACAGTTCCTTTTTTAAAATCATTTAAGATATACACTTAAGAGACCGTTCAGTCCAGTCGCTCAGTCATGTCCGACTCTTTACAACCCCATGGACTGCAGCACACCAGGCCTCCCTGTCCATCACCAACTCCCGGAGCTTACTCAAACTCATGTCCATTAAGTTGGTGATGCCATCCAACCATCTCATCCTCTGTTGTCCCCTTCTCCTCCTGCCATCAATCTTTCCCAGCATCAGGGTCTTTTCAAATGAGTCAGTTCTTCACATCAGGTGGCCAAAGTACTGGAGTTTCAGCTTCAGAATCAGTCCTTCCAATGAACACCCAGGACTGATCTCCTTTAGGATGGACTGGTTGGATCTCCTTACAGTCCAAGGGACTCTCAAGAGTCTCCTCCAACACCACAGTTCAAAAGCATCAATTCTTTGGCACTCAGCTTTCTTTATAGTCCAACTCTCACATCCATACATGACTACTGGAAAAACCATAGCTTTGACTAGATGGACCTTTGTTGGCAAAGTAATGTCTCTACTTTTTAATATTCTGTCTAGGTTGGTCATAACTTTTCTTCTAAGAAGCAAGCGTCTTCTAATTTCATGGCTGCAATCACCATCTGCTGTGATTTTGGAGCCCCAAAAAATAGTCTGTCCCTGTTTCCATTGTTTCCCCATCTATTTGCTATAAAGTAATGTAAAGAGACCATCAAGTTTTGTAAATATGATGAACAAGGAGAATACCAATAAACTTTTCCTTCGGCTCTCACCTATTGACTGCAACAATAAAGTTGTTGTAATTTTCTCCTTCTTCTATTTCTCTGACAAAAGTGTCTATGATTTCCACACAGTCTTCATAGTACAACAGCCAAAAGATGTTAAGAAATTACATGTTTCTGGTTTTAGAATCAGTACCTCAAACCAGGTCAATAATAACAAACATTTAATTAACATTTCCTCAGTGCTCCTTACATAAGGTAGCTTTCAGAATAACTTTACCAGGTAGGTATTTTCTCAGATGAGGAAACTAAAGGACAGAGGAGATAAGTACCTTAAATGAGAACATACAGTTATTAATTGGCAGAAATGAGAGTTAAAGGCTGTTACTCCAAATCTTTTGCTTGTAACCACTATATTCAGTACCTCTCAGAATAGTATTCCCACATGGGAGCCATTCTACACATTGGCTCCCAAAGAACGAACACTTCCATTTTCTAAATAATTAAAGCAAAGGTCATTCTCTCTTATCAGAATGCTTGAGTATTCCACCTGAACCAGTCAACTACAGCACCAGGAGCAACCCAGAAATCTCAACCAATGGATCGAACAATTTCCATTGGGAAACCTTCATTTATCATAAGACAGTATTATCTAATTTACTGGACTATCAAAACAGATGACGGCTTCATTGAAATGAAGAGTGAAAATATTAACTATCCAATGTCAAAGTTCTTTTCTCAAGCCCTGTTATCTGTGCATTGATTTGCTAAGCAAATCAAGTCCAAGTAAAGCAACACTATTTATATACACATGCCTCATTTTACTGCACTTCACTTTTTACACATGGAAGATTTGAGGCAATCCTGCCTTGAGCAAGTTCATTGGCACCATTTTTCCAACATCATTTACTTGTGCCATGTCTGTTTCACATTTTGGTAATTCTCATAATATTATTATTATTATTATTATTAACATGTTTGTTATGGTGATCAGTGATCAGTGATTTTCCATATTGCTTTTTTCTTAGCTTTACATGTTAAACTAGTCTGGAGAAAAGTTGCAAAAATAGCAAAAAAATTATCTTATATCCCTTACACCATTCTCCTAATGTTCTATTTTTTAATTAATTTTATTGGGGTACAGTTGCTTTATAGTGTTGTGTGGGTTTCTACTGTGCAGCAAAGTCAATCAGGTATACATAAACATATATCCCCTCTTTTTTGGATGTGCTTACCATTTAGGTCACCACAGAGCATGCAATGCAGTAGGTTCTCATTAGTTATCTATTTTATACGTAGTAAAGGGCATGGCAACCCACTCCAGTATTCTTGCCTAGAGAATCCCCATGGACAGAGGACCGGCGGGCTACAGTCCACGGTGTCACAAAGAGTCAGACATGACTGAGCAGCTAAGCACAGCACAGTGTGTATATGGCCTTCCCAGGTGACTCTGGTAAGGAATCCACCTGCCGCTGCAAGAGACGTGAGTTTGATCCTTGAGTCGGAAAGATCCCATGGAGAAGGAAATAGCAACCCACACTAGTATTCTTGCCTGGGAAATCCCATGGGCAGAGGAGCCTGGCAGGCTACAGTCCATGGCAGTCACAAAAAGTAGGACATGACTTAGCAACTAAACAAGAACAACAAAAAGTGTATATCCAAGACTTTAAGTTTAAAAAAAAAGGATCATATCATATAAGATACTTTAGAAATTTAATTCGATCAGTTGGGAAAATTATCCAACTCTAATGTTGATAATAAATTCCACAATGTGGAAGATCTAGAAAAATCATAATTCAAACAACTATTCATTTCAGAAACAAACATGCCAAAACCCTTACCATCATACTGTATTCCTTATTTGACTGTCAAGCCTCTTATGTTTTTAACTCCAATGTTTATTCTTTTTGAATAAACATTTTTATTTTTATAAAATAAAAATGTTTATTTATAAAAAAAATCTTTTAAATGTTTATTCTTTTTTATTTACATTGTCTTAGATGTATATTAAAATTATATATATAGGTAAATATTAATCAAATTACCACCAAATTCAATTGTACTGTCGGGGCTTTTATTTACCCTTTTAAAGTTTACTATGTAATATTCTCTCTTAAATTATATATAAAATTTTAGCCTGAAAGTTATTTGTAGAGTCAGATTCCCAGGGGACCATCACTGAGCATCAGGATTACTTTTTTCCATAAGGAAAGTCAACCCTGAATGTGGCCCAAGACATTCTTTCCCTAAATCTGTTTCATTTCAACCACTGGGAGTGATGCTCCTCAACCAGCAGTGCATGCAGCAGATAACTAGGATCTGCTTCAGATAGGCAGGAAATGCTGATATTTATCTTTCCCTTAGCAAATAGCACCTTGTGCAGAATTAAAGAAACTAAGGGATTTGGAAACTGTAGGCATAATTACCTGTCAGAATCTACTAGAAGCTTTCTAAAGTTAACATCCTAATACTTATTGCTCCCACAGGAGAATTCCAGAATGTGCTTTAGAAAAGCTGATTCAATGTATGCTGATCATCTATTTGATGCTATTTAAATATAGTATTACTTAGTAAAGGAGATACAAATTCTTACGGAACTAAAATACTTTAAGATTTTACTACCACAGGCATATATATGAACTCACTATACCTCTTTCACAATCAAAAAACTAAGAATAAAACAAACTTTTTCTCTCAAATTAGCTCTGCAGCTTAAAGGAAAACTTGATAGAGGTCTACACGAACAGTGATGGCCATCTCTCTGGCAGTATCGTTAGTGCCATCTCCACACAACTGACATTTGCGGGCAGGTAATTCTTCGTGGTGGGGCACTGTCCTGTGCATTGTGCATCAGCAGCACCTGTGACTGCCATTCACTAGATGCAAGGAGCCCAGTCCTGACAGTCAAAAATGTCCCCGGACACTGTCAAATGCTGCCTGTGGCCAAGATCATCCCAGAGTTCAGAACTGACAGACTAGTGGAGATGGTCACAGGCAGGGTGCAGTCTGGCTCTGCTCCTCTGTGTGCACCAGGGAGAGACATGTCTCCTCTGCCTCAGCCTACCCTCTCTCAAATAACTGGTAAGGATTGAAGGGGAAATGAGCTGACTACTGCTAGGACTGTTTTGACTGTATACTTTGTAGCATCTCTCTCTACTTCTTAGGCTTTCCAGGTAAAGAATTTGCCTGCCGATGCAGAAGATGCAAGAGATGCAGGTTTGATTCCTGGGTTGGAAAGATACCCTGGAGCAGGGAATGGCTACCCACTCCAATATTCTTGCCTGGAAAATTCCATGGACAGAGGAGTCTGGCAGGCTACAGTTCATGGGGACTCAGAGACTCAGACACAACTTAATGCACACACAAGAACACTACTTCTGACTCCCTAAACTACAAATATGTACCTTCCAAAAAAAGTTTTCTTTATGATATAAAACTAAGGAATTTTTAAGGGGGAAGGGCATTACTAGGATTACGGATTACTTAAAGAGCTCTCCTAAAAGCTCAGGCTTGCAGACTCTAAGAATATGATCCCAAATCCTACTGCTGCTAAGTCACTTCAGTCGTGTCCAACTCTGTGCGACCCCGTAGACGGCAGCCCACCAGGCTCCCCTGTCCCTGGGATTCTCCAGGCAAGGACATTGGAGTGGGTTGCCATTTCCTTCTCCAATGCATGAAAAGGAAAAGTGAAAGTGAAGTCACTCAGTTGTGTCCGACTCTTTGCGACCCCATGGACTGCAGCCCACCAGGCTCCTCTGTCCATGGGATTTTCCAGGCAAGAATACTGGAGTGGGGTGCCATCGCCTTCTCCCAAATCCTACTACCTACCATAATCTATGTACCAGAGAACAAGGATGATCTCTTGGTCACTGAAACACATCACATACTTTCCCTGCTCTGTACTCCAGCTCTGACTTGTCTGATGGGGAATATAACTCCGCCACATGTGTACATACACACCTGCTAGATTCCAGCATTTTTCATAAAGTATTTTCCTGATGGCATCTGAAGCATCTCTCTCACTAAACATTATGGCGAAATCTCTCTCCTAGTACTTGTACTCTTCAGGGCATGAATGACTCCCTGATGGATACAGTCCATCAGACTCATTTCCCTACTAAACCTCTGGTGCCTTTTCTGTTCTTGCTCCTCTGTCTATCCTGCAGGGTCCAGCCAGAGCCCCAGTCACATTATTACTTAAGATTTCTTTTTAACTGTACAGCTAGCTTAGAGAATGGAAATCAATGTTCTTATACGTTGGTATTCGTCTTACACAGAGCTACACAGGAAGCTCCTTTCTCAGATAACATGGCCATTAAGATATGACCAGTGCTTACTGACAACCACAACCCCAGGAAGACTAAAGTTCAAGAATAACAGTCACACAAATGTGGAGGGAATTATTATTAAGCGTGACTTTTAGTTGAGGGCCATCAATTGAGTATAGAAAGTACCCCTACTAATCAAAGAATATTAAGAAAACACTATTACTGTGACCTTAAAACTTTTAAATTTAGCAACTCTATTTGTTGTGAATGTAGTTGTTAACTAATATTTCTCACCAAATTATTTTGTTCAATATCCATCCCTTCAAACAACTACAAACCTACTGAAGTGAGGTGATGGAGGCTTCATACAGTGTGTATGCTGGTGGGGTGAGGGTTCCCCAGGTGAAAAAACAAGGGGAATATTCAACAATGCCTGCTGCACTCATGACAGGGGATCGATGCCTACGGTGTGTGTGGGGACGTGGGAGACACAGTCGTCAAGAAGTGAAGCAACTCTACGTAAATGTCAGTGTTGTCCTGAAGGATGCTGGCAAAAAACAGCAGTCACAGGCAAAGAAAGGTGAGACGTTAGTACTGTACCTTCAACATGTACTCGGAGGAGCACAGGCATCAGAATTCTCTGAGGTGCTTCCTGCAAAATGTAAAACCAGCCTCCGTATTGTTCGCAAGTTCTCCAGCTTTCTTATGTACACTAAAGTGAGAGGACTACGTGGTTAGCGAGATCATTCCGGTTTTGTTTTTTTTTAGCTGCACTGCATAGCATGTGGAATCTTAGTTCCTTGTCCAGGGACCAAACCCATGCATCCTGTAGATCAAACCCATGCTTCCTGCATTGGAAACCTGGAGTCTTAACCACCGGACTGCGAGGAAAGGCCAAGAGATTATTCAGAGAAATACTGATTTAGTTAAGAGCTAAGAAGGAAGTATGCCATGGAGAGCCTTTGAAAATAAGCCTTTTAAATAAGTTCAACAACTGCTTTACTTTTTATGCATTCTCCATATTAGTTGCTAAATTTTAAAAATGGATTTATACAAAAAGATTACAGAGGGAATTTATAAAAGCAAAATGTGTGCGTGTATGCTAAGTTACTTCAGTCGTGTCCAACTCTCTGCGACGCTATGGACTGCAGCCTGCCAGGCTCCTCTGTCCATGAGATTCTCCAGGCAGGAATGCTGGAGTTGGTTGCCATGCTCTCCTCCAGGGGATCTTCCCAACCCAAGGATCAAACCTGTGCCTCTTACATCTAACCTGCATCGGCAGGCGGGTTCTTTACCACTAGTGCCACCTGGGACGCCTGCAAAAGCAAAGCAACCCGTCCTGATGATTCTGTGAATACTGACAGATGGGACAGAGGTTATTCTGAGGATGTGAGAGTTCAATACACATACCCCTAAAAACTATCTGTGGCTGCCCCAAGGAATCTCCCACCAGTGGCTGCATCTCACCTCAAAAAACCCAAGACCTGCTGACACTGAACAATGTCATTTCTGTTGGGAGTCTTGGGAACAGAGACACTTTAGCACTGCAACAAGGAGAATGTCTTTCTCCTCTGACAAACTCTAACCAAGTAAGTCAAAAGCATCACACTGATCCAACTATACACCAGGAAGAGTTAAAATGAGACTAATATCCCAAAGACCCTCAGGACTCATCAAGAGTGAGTAACATCCTTCAGGGACCAATAAAATTAATGACATTTCAGAAATGAGACTCTTATGAGCCATAAAAGAAAGAAGTGGCAGAGGGTTGTAGAAATCAAGTCTATTTTAATCCTTAAGAATCAAAGAAAACAGCTGAGGGAAAATCTCTACAATTTCTTATTCTTAAATATTCTCTTTTGGCACAAAATATTTCTTTCTCCCATATCCCAAGAGAATATACCTGAGTTGGAAATCTGACTGAAGAACCAGTTAGGGCAGCTGTACTGTGTATAAAATAAAAAAGCTACAAGAGTATACTGTACGGCACAGGGAATAGAGCCAATATTTTATAACTATAAAAGGAGCACAATCTTTTAAAATTGTGAATCACTATGATGTACACCTGAAACTTTTATAATATTGTTAATCAGTTATACCTCAAAAATTAGGGGGGGAAATGGGCTGCTAAGAAGAGTCTGCTCAATAGTAGAGGAAAAGTTCACAGACCAGTGACTGGAGAACAGTAACACTTAACCAGAGAAACAGCATCTGTACCTTACTTCACGGTTTACATACAGTATCTCCTTACTGAACTACTGGAGGGGGGGTAGTCAAGCAGGATAAATGTACAAAGTTTTGTGAAAAGTGAAGCACTGCACTCAATGTTAGCTGTTATTAACTTGGAAATGGAAGAATAAACATAATTTAAAGAGAACTGACACCCAGGATAGATAAGTAAATAGCAAAAGGGCACTTAGTTTTCTTTACATGAGTTCAAGTCTCTTTTATTCCTTCAATATTTACTGAACAAAAGGCAAGAGCTAAGCATTTGTCTTCAGTGACCTACAAGATATGAGACATAAGCAAACACAGAAAAAGAGAAGTCTAAGCACTATAATTAAGGTAAAGATACCTAGAGATTTCACAATAGAGAGAGAATATTTCAAACTCAGGGTGAGCAGACAGATCTTCACAAAGGAGAAAACAGCTGAAATGGCTTTGCAGTATGTATGGAGTTTAGATAAAGATCATATTCCAGGTAACACCACAAGGCAAAGCAGAGAGATGAAGAAACACAGGTGTGGGGTACAAGGTAACTCAGTCTTGCTAAAGCACAGGATATAGACAGTGCTGGGCTGACAGACTGGAAAACAGGCTACAGACAAGCTACACAGGGCACCTAAACATGTGTGTAAGCAAGCTGAGACTCGGAACACTGGCAACTGGCATTCCTGCTCAAAATTCTCTTTCCTACAGGAATTTCTGAGTTTTGCATTCTCGGAATAATCTGACAGATCTTAATAGGGAGGGTAGAGACAAAGTGGAGAAGGCAATGGCAACCCACTCCAGTACTCTTGCCTAGAAAATCCCAGGGATGGAGGAGCCTGGTAGGCTGCAGTCCATGGGCTCGCTGAGAGTTGGACACAATTGAGCGGCTTCACTTTCACTTTTCACTTTCATGCATTGGAGAAGGAAATGGCAACCCATTCCAGTGTTCTTGTCTGGAGAATCCCAGGGACGGGGGAGCCTGGTGGGCTGCCGTCTATGGGGTCGCACAGAGTCAGACATGACTGAAGCGACTTAGCAGCATCAGCAGTGGCAGCAGCAGAGACAAAGTATAACTAACCACCAACCTCCAAGGTTGTTAAAAAGTAAAAGTTTGAAAAGAAACAGGTGGGTAACAATGCAGTAAGTAAAGGAATTGACCATAGGGGATAAAAAATAAGAGCGGCATCAATAACACAGCAAAGGCCTCAACTTTAACCTGTCACAAAGTGGCAGTACCATTACTGGAAAAAGAAGACATAGGTCAAGTGAAGTAATAAACTATATAAACTGTATTCCAAGACACTAAAGTAATGTTCAAGGTGATCACAGAACCACTGACTAGACTACAATCTCTGCGAAACTACAGGGAATGAGGACACGCAGATCCAAGTAATGAGAAGAATGGTTAAGGGCGGTGCTGTCAGCCAGCACCTGCAGAGCTCTGCTTTGGGCACCAGCACAAACAAGACAGATCAAAGTGCCTGCTCACAAGGGATTTACATCCTTGGGTAGGAAAAACAAACAACCAAATCAATAAAGAACCTGAAGACAGAAAAGAGGTCCAAACAGACAGCTCTATGGCCTTCTAATATTTGGAGGGCTGATGAAAAAGGCTGAGAAACAGACACAGAGTTAGAAGAAAAACAGGTGAGTATGAGGAGAAAAGAAGACAGTAGTTCAAGACTGGAGAGACTGATGGGCTAATCAAAGTGAGGATGGAAAACTGATTACTGGCTTTGGCCCAGAGATGACCTTAAGAGGGTGTTGTGACAGCTCAGTATGAGTGTGCTAAAGAAGCAATTAGACAGTGTGACTCCTTCCAAGAGTGTGAGCGGGTAGGAGACAAGATAAAAAGGTTTTTCAAGAAGGGCCCCCTGCTACCAAAAGCTCAAATATGATTTTAATAAAAAGGCTGAATTGTTGAGGTGTGGTTAAGATCCAGGCCACACAGGAAACCCAGGTTCTATCCCTGGATTGGGAAGATCCCCTGGAGAAGGGAATGGCAACTCAGTCCAGTATTCTTGCCTGGAGAATTCATGGACAGACCATGGGGTCACAAAGAGTCAGACATGACTTTTCACTTTCACTTTCACTAATACTTTTCACTTTCAAGGTACAGGCCAATGCTGCAAGCAACTGGAGTGGATAGACTAAATGATGATGAGTGCCCTCAAAGGACCAGAAGCCTACACGCACAGAATGGATGATCACCTCAAAGGGAAGCTTCTTGACTTGGGAGGTAAACATGATACACCTAATACTCTAATTAAAGTTGTTAATCATCAGTTCCTTTACCGCCATCACTTTAGAGTCTAGGTCAAAATGATCAAAGACATTACTAAGTATAAAGCCCTAAATAATTTACTTTCTTCTAGTAACAATGGTAAAAAGTCTACACTGATTTTTACCAAAAAGCTATAGTCATTTAATACATTTTCTACCAATCACATAAACAAGAATTAAGACAACTGAACACCTATATATTTTATTGCACATACCAATAATATTGGTGCAATTATGAATACGAAAGAGAGCAGTAGTTTAAAGGCAGCAATGCCACTGAGAATGATCAGATCATCAGAATAGAATCTGCAATGCTAAACTACAAGTTCTAAACCCCCATAATACAAAGTCTTTCTGACAAGTCAAAACATCAGGAAGACCTTTTAAGAATTAGTAAACTACTGAAAATGTTCTTGTTGTTTTGGAATTTTGAACACTTATTCCCGCAGTCCGTATCTGTGATAAACAGCATTGGGAGGCATTTGTTTTCCCCAGTGTGCATTCTTAGCAACAGTCTTACTCACCCTAGAGTGCAGAATGAGATAAAAGCGAGGGTCCGAAGTTATTACTAGAAAGATCCTGTGGCTTCTCACAATCAGTTCAGTTAAGTCACTCAGTCGTGTCTGACTCTTTGTGATCCCATGGACTGCAGGCACAGCAGGCCTCCCTGTCCATCACCAACTCCCAGAGTTTACTCAAATTCATGTCCATTGAGTCAGTGATAGCATCCAACCATCTCATCCTCTGTCATCCCCTTCTCCTCCCACATTCAATCTTTCCTAGCATAAGGGTCTTTTCAAATGAGTCAGTTCTTTTCACAATGTAATCAGTTTTATATTGTAACTGGCATTCATAGGAAATAATTTGGATTATGTAAATAGAACTGAATATGGCTACAAAATCTTACCAAGGTAAAAATCAAAACAAGCTCTCAGAGAATAATATTCTACCTTCACCTAATATTTCTCTCTACTTCATTTTTATTTTCCTCTCAGTTGCAGATTTTCTCTTTACATTTGCTTCTCTAACACCATGTCATACTTGTTTACATTTACAAACTCCCTTAGAGTTTAATCCTCATACCAACACATTTTACAGACATTCTCATACGAGCAATGATAAAACTGAACAAAGCACAAAGACCTGAGTGGGACAATCTATCAAATTCCAAGAAGGCCAGTTTTATTTCCTTGCCATTAGCACCGTAGATGCCTCTCCCACTGAGCCCATGGCTGCAGCAATGTTTTCTCATAAGATCCAATGCCTGACACCCACTTGCCATTGCACTGGATAATCTGCTCACAAAGAGGAGAAATCTGGTTCATCAACAAAGCACCGTCCAAAAGTGGGGAGGAGGGCTGTATTTTCACTGTCACCAGCTGGTCACTAGGTCATATAAGAGTAAACTGAAATCATGATACCCATATAGGATGTCTCTGACCACAGCTTTTGTTGCTCACAATAGCTGTTCTCAGAAAGCTGTTCTCTAGTAATGCAAGGAAGGGGAATTTAGGGTCCATTAAGGTAGTCATGTATGGATGTGACAGTTGGCCTATGAAGAAAGCTGAGCACCAAAGAAGTGATGCTTTTGAACTGTGGTGGTGGAGAAGACTATTGACAGTCCCTTGGTCTGCAAGGAGATCAAACCAGTCAATCCTAAAGGAAACCAGGCCTGAACAGTCATTGGAAAGACTGATGCTGAAGCTGATGCGAAGAACTGACTTACTGGAAAAGACCCTGATGCTGGGAAAGACTGAAGGCAGGAGAAGGGGGCAACAGAGGATGAGATGGTTGGACGGCATCACTGATTCAATGTACATGAGTTTGAGAAAGCTCCAGGAGTTGGTGATGAACAGGGAAGCCTGGCTTGCTGCAGTCCACAGAGTCGCAAAGAGTCGAACATGTCTGAGAGACCTAACTGAACCGAACTAAAGGATCCATCTGCAAAGATCTGCTCCAGATCTTTGGTAATCCCAGGAACCCAGGCTAAACTGCAGCTCAATATACACACACACAACAGTGCCTTTTCATACCCCAATGCTCTTTTATAAAATATAACTTTAGACTTCTCAACAGGTGGCATACTACATCATTTCAGCTACCGTGAAAAACAAAAACAAAACTTGTCTTTGAACTGAATCTCAAGAGAAAAACACTTGAATCTTGACTGAGATTTGAACTTCATTCATTCTCCTGAATATCAAATCTAAAAACTTAAGTAACTAGCATGGCTAATTGAGGGTGATGGGGATGGTGGTAAAGATGGATAGAGAAATGAAACCGTTAACTCACTGAAAAAAATTCCTTAAAAATCTGTTCATAACAGTATTTTTCAAAAACAGTGAAGAAGCCTGTGAAGAATGTAAACCATCATTGCACTACACCAGGCCAGGACAGTTCTTGAATTGAGTTTATCCTGGGCAAACAAAAAAGCAAGCAAGATCAATCAATTTATCAAAGTTTGTGACTCTTTTATTTGATCCATACCATGTTTTTCTATGGTAACAACCACCTACAACGTTGTTCATATCATAATTATTCCATCAGAAGCTCCTCCACAATGTTGACTGAGACATGTCAGCAGCAGTGGCAGCCCTGGAATATTTTCATATGATCTTAACAAGTCCCAACAAAGCACACCTTAGGCACCCACAAAAGCATCTGAAATTAAGAACCCATGCTTTGCAAGCTTCCAATGGCATACTGAGCTCTCAAAAAATGGTTTAGAATGCTAAATAGTTAAAAGGATATAAGTTTCCCTGAATGTTCTCTGTCATATACATGGTTCCTTTCAAAACCTCAAAGCAAGATTAAGCCTTACTAACCGCAAAGTGTCAACAGTCTAGCTTTGGTACCAAAACGTGTTTTTAAGAAAGAAAGAAAGAATATATTATTATATCTGAAGGCAACCGGATTTTCTACCATCCTTAATTTTTAAATTAAACAAATACATACAGGAACCTATTTTGTGTCCATATCAATAACAAAGCAGAATCCACAGACCAAAGGAAAGAACAGTTTTCTGTGAAGAATGACCTTAAACATTTACAGTTTTATGTTTAATAAAAACTCCTCAGCCAAAATCCACAGGAGTTTCCTGTGTAAGTCTGGGTCCCAGCAGAAAACAGACTAAAATGAAACTTTGGAAGAATCTGAATAAATGGACATTACAGGTAGAGGCAGGGTATAAAGGAACAAGAGAGACAGAGTAGTACCCTGGGCCTGCTAACAGCCAAGTTTTCACTGAAGTTCAGTCTAAAAGGCCTGAGAGAGCAATTTCCACAATCTAGCAGAGTCCCTAGAGGAGGGCCTGAGGCAACCCTGAGTGGGGGCAGCGTTCGCCTCCCCTCGCCCCAGTCTCCTGCCTGCTCCCACTGCCTGCCTCCAACTAGGAACTAAAGGGCTCTTAGAATTTGAGTCTGCTGTGGTCCACACTTGCCAGCAGGGTAGCTACCTGGGCAAAGCAGATCTGGAGGCAGGAATCCTGTTACAGTATAGTTAACTAGCCCACAATCTCAGTGAGTTAAAACAAACAAAAGCTCCTGCAACCTTCAACCATCTCCTCCTTCGTACATGTTCTGATTCTGAGTTTAAGTATAAAACCACAGCTTGAATTTTCTGAAAAAGAAAAAAAGAGAGAGGGAATGCCAGCAGCTGTGTGAAAGAAGATTCTGGGTTACCATACTTGAGGTTTTTAAGAAGTAAGTATTTTCTTGCCTAAAGCACCTGAGAGAGACAGGCTGAGAGATGTTCCCCCAAATTACCAAGGAATTTCCAAATATCAGAGGAAAGAAAGGAGTCAGATGCCCCACCTGCAAGGCTAGAGCTCCCAGAAGCACCAGTATCTCCTGAGACTCTGCTCCTTTAACTACAGGTGAAGACAGAAACTGATATGCCCAAAGACAAAGTGGTACCCCTTGATACCCTGCCCCTAAAAACATAATTCTGTGTTCTGTAGTCAGTGACACAGAAAACATCTAAAACAAACAACAACAAAGAGAAGAGCATTTGCTATGGTTATATGGACATCTTTTTCTTTGATCATTTAATTATAAAGAAGTAGGCCAGATATCAAACCCCACAGACTCAGAACTTGCTTATTACATTTGGCTATTCCATATTCTGTCACTCAATGGGCCTAAGCACATACATTCAAGAAGACATTTCTTGGATTCAGTGGAAGGTTAAAATTTTCATCCTTCCTTCTGTCACAGCAATTGTTCATTCATTCATTCACTCATTCAAATTAACAGAAGAATATAATTCACTTGCAATGTACATTCACACTAAACTTAAACTGTGGTCACTATGGACTCTAAAGATTTCAACTGCATTTTTAAGATAGCCACTCAAGAAAACAAAAACAAACAAACAAAAAAAAAACAAAACATAAGGTCAGTATAAAATGATTCAGCATCACAAAGGGAAAAACGCTTCAATAAAAACCACAAACATGAACCATGTTAGTGGCCCAATTTTCAGTCACATTAATCAGAAAGGAGAGTCAGGTGCAACATCAGTGCAACATTTTTTAAAGGAGAATTTTTTGAACAGTGTAAGAATCTATCTAATTCAAATGCTCCAGGACAATAAAGAGCTAGTATGTAACTATAGTCTGGGCCAACAGGTGGAAAGGCAGGGGTTTGCCAAATCCAGTAGAGTACAAATATTAAATCATACAGGCTTTATCAAATAAATATCCTAAAAAAGACACATTTAGAAAGAAGAAAATTCACACCTGAGAAGCTAAAGCATATGACAAACCAAGAAATAAGGCAATTTATTGAGAAATCTCCTTATGAAACTGTCAAGTTAAAATAAAAATATCACTGTGGAAATAAATCCAACATGCCATTCATTTCTATAGCAAATGCACAGTTAAAACATTAGAGCCAGGGAGGGTGAGCCAAGCATCCCATCACTGACTTCAGGCTGAACTTCAGTGATTACTGCCGATGAAATGATCCAGCGATCGTTTTTAATTTCACTCCTCTGGAAGTGGGGGAAGCTGTTTGTTTTAGATGGGAGCTATTTCCAGGAATTCCACCTCTTTTTTTCATGGAGAGTGGGAGCTGTACTTTGATAAATGTAATGTGGAACTTGTAGGGAACAGTGTTAAAAGAGCCGTTTTATTTATGATTACAACTACAGTAATACGAACCTGGACACTGGCAAAAGGCACTCAGAAATGAGAAATGTTCAGTGTTATTAATAGCTATAAAATAAAAAGTGAAGACTGGATAGAAATTCACAAAAACTTACCAGCATCAGCTAAGTTTGGGCTAAACTGTGCCAGATTAAAGTTTATATTCTTCATTTTGTCACTGTACTCATTTATTCCATAGCCATTCATGAAGTAATACTTATGTACAAGTTATGATGCTAGGTACTGGGGATACAGGTGGGAAAAAGATACATAAAAATTCCTATTTTAATAGAGCTTACTTGCAATTTGGGGAAGATAGACAATAAACAAGCTGAAGGACATGTCAAATGGTAAGCACTATGGGTAAACTTACACTGGGGAGGGACTATAGGGATTGTGGTAGTTGCTGCTACTGTTTAGTTGCTAAGTCATGACCAACTCTTTTGCAATCCCATGGACTGTAGTCCATCAGGCTCCTCTGTCCATGGGATTTCCCAGGCATGAATACTGGAGTGGGTTGCCATTTCCTTCAGCAAGGGATCTTTCTGACCCAGGGATTGTGGGAAAGGTTCCAATTTAAATTAAGGAAAAGTCTCAGTGAAAAGGTGACACAAGAGAAACTACTTGAAGGCAGTGAGAGAACAAGCTACAGGAGGTGAGGCAGGGTGGGGGGAATGCAGCCAAGGGATCATGGGATCCAGGGTTATTGGGTGGGGGGCACATGTTGTAGCCAAGTGGGTCAGAGCATGGCAGCAGCAGAGGAAGTCAGAGGGGTGAAGTCTCTATGTCTGGAGATGGTGGGTGTTGGCTACAGAGTGAGTGTGTAGCATTTGCACACCTAGTAAGAACGTTCAATTTTAATGAGTGAGATGGGAAGCCATAGAAGGGAGATTTTGAGCAGGGAAATGTACACTCTGAATGAAAGTTTTTAAAGCATCACTCTGGCCTCTGAATAAAGAATAGACAGAAGCAGGGAGACTTTGGGAAGCATTAAGATAATTCAGACCAGAGACACTGGTTGAACCAGAGTAGCAATAGTGAGTGTGGTGAGAAGTGGTCACTTCAGATAGATTTGGAAAGTGGAGAACTGTGGACAGAACTAATGTGTAATTAAAGAGAGATTATCAATGAAAACTTCAGAGTTTTTGGTCTGCGCAATTGGAGTAACAGAACTGCTATTAAATGAGATGAAGAAACCTGGAAGAGCAGTTATTGGACTTGTTAAAGTTTGCAAAACTTATCAGACATCCAAGTGAAGGTGCCAAATAATCAGTCTGGATTACCTGGAAGGAGTTTGCAGGTTCAAGGAGAAGTCCAAGCTAAAGATATAAACTTATTAATTAGTAGTCAGCAGTATATAGATGACATTTAAAGTTATAAGGCCTAGAGGTAATAAAATAAATAAATTACTGAGGTAAATAAAATACTGAGTGGGCTACACATAGACTAAAGTAAGTGTCAGATTCTGACTTAAAGCCCAACGCCAGACGCAGCTGTACAACTGAAGCGTATCAACTCATTTGCCACTGCAGAGCCTGCCACACGATGCAGTTAATTGTCACTTGCCACTCACTGATGGGGTTTTGATACGAGTCTGCAAGCAATTGATTTATCATGGTCTCTGTACAGTAAGACCTCTCTGCTAATGATAATCTATATTTGCAGTCTATCCCCAATGCTAGCACCACCTCAATTCCACCTCAGATCATCAGGCATTAGAATCTCATAAGGAGCCCACAACCTAGATCCCTCACATGCAAAGTTCACAGTAGGGTTTACGCTCCTAAGAGAATCTAATGCCACCACTGATCTGACATTCTTCTGGTCCATGGCCCAGGGGTTGGGGACTCCTGCCCTAAGCCTGCCATTGAAAATAATTCATACTTGTGTAAATGATTTAATCCTTTTCACTATTGCACTTAAATTAAAAAGCCTGATGAATAATCTTTAAGGGATGGACTATGAACCCCTCTCCATTTATATCTTTCTTAAAATTCAGAGAAAAAAAGTGGAACTAGGTTATTTCCACTGTGATCCTACAGTCACTTGGCCATCCACACAAGCGCAGTTCTGCTGCTTTGAAAGTCGCTTGCCCAAAATGAAAATATTAAAGGGCGATCAAAATTTAAACTACAAACATATCTATTGTATTTCCACTTCTGTGCCTTATAAAAAGTTTATATTGAAACTCTTTTCTAAAATGTTCACTGGCTGCCCATCACACAGAATTAAAAGGTCCAAATGCCTCTGCCTAATATTCAAGGTGTTCCGTAGCCTGGTTCCACACACCATTTTAAACGTACTCTCGAAGCATACAGAGACAATTGTCAAAAACTTCCTTCCACATCCTGCCTCCAAGACTTCTCTCATACTGCTGATCCCCTTTCAGACACATACTTTCAAACCACCAAAATCCCATCTAACCTTCACTAGCTCAAATATCAGACTTCTCAAAAAAAAAAGTTTCTGATCCCTGCCGAGTTGGAATTAATCTCTCTCCATCCTATACTCCTGTATTATCTTGTACCTTTGCTACAGTATTTATCAGTGATAACAGACTAGCCTCTTACATATTAAAGTGTCAAAGAAAACTGTCTTAGCTTTTCACACCCAGCATAGGTCCTTCCACTACCACAAGCTGATGTTAATTCTATCAAGGGACTAAATACAATGAAAACTGAAAGCATTTACATGGCCCTTTCCTTGTTTTTCTAAAACTATACCGTAGATGAAATGTATACTCACCAAGATTAAAGCTACAAGGCCCAAGTCGAAGACGTGTAAATTGCTGGACCATTCAAAGAAAGGAAAACCAAACCAAGATGTCTCTTTATTCTTGAGACAGACAAATGGATATTCCCCTCAAACTCTTATTCTCTTTCTAAGGGGTTAAAAACAATCAAATCTTGGCAGTGGAATAGCATAAAAAGTGCCAAGTACAAGAAGGACAATGACTTCTTAATGACTGGACTGTAACAATCATTTTTGTCTCTTTTGAATTGAAAGGGAATTTAACCTCCAACATCAAAATGTCAGGCATCTCCAATTTCTCATCATAGTGGTAGCTAGAAAAGTATGCACTGAACATGACCGCTTCAGAGAAAGGTCAATTTCTTTTGTTTTCTATCTTTTTTACCATGCAACCCCTTAACCTCCTCAAGGAAATGTGAAGACACTAAGACAAATACTGGTAGGTAGATGAAACAACCATTTTACATATCTAAACAGCAGGTACAGATAATGTGCTTCCTGCAAATTTCAACCATGAAAAAAAAAATAAAGTATGATGCCTTCTAGCAAATTAATAAGATGATATATCTTAAAAGCAGTGAAGAAACTTTCCCAAGCTAAAAAGCACCTCATAAAAAAAAAAAAATTATCATTCTAGATGCTTTTAGAATATTCATTCTGAAAACAAAGTTAAATTAACTCCAGAATTTCATATTTGTAGCCCATTCCTGTAAGATGTCTAACACAATCCTTAAAACAGAAAAATAAGTAGCAAAATCAAAAAGTCACAGGAAGAAATTTTTTTTAATGTCAAGGAATATCATAAATTGGCCCTATACTTTTGCATTCTTCATTATACACACTCATTTTACCAAAAGTAGGTAGCACACCAAAATGGTATTTCCACAAGTGGCCAGGGAATAACAATCCTAGTTTGAATGGAAAAATAAGAAGTTGTGTCAACAAAGATCAGAACTGGGCTCTGAACCGAAAACCAGGACAATGGAATGAAACTCAAATGGAAAGGAAAGCAGAAAGTATGACTGCTCCTAAAAGAGTTTTAGAGTCTTAATCCTTAATTTACTACCTGCACACAAGACACCTATCAGGAGATCTTTTTCTTCTCTATTAAAAGTAGTATGTTTCAGTTAAAATTGCACAAAGTATCAGAAACTCTGACATCAGCTGGCCTCAAGAGATATCAAATACAGCTGTTTGTTTTTAGTAACTGTATGAACTTTTATCTGAGAGGTTTCAATTCTGCTTATATGTATTGTCATAATAAAGTAAAGCCTGTTCAACTTTTCCCAAGTGCTAGGCAATGGCACCCCACTCCAGTACTCTTGCCTGGAAAATCCCATGGATGGAGGAGCCTGGAAGGCTGTAGTCCATGGGGTCGTTAAGGGTCGGACACAACTGAGCGACTTCACTTTCACTTTTCACTTTCATGCACTGGAGAAGGAAATGGCAACCCACTCCAGTGTTCTTGCCTGGAGAATCCCAGGGACGGGGGAGCCTGGTGGGCTGCTGTCTATGGGGTCGCACAGAGTCGGAGACGACTGAAGCGACTTAGCAGCAGCAGCAGCTTTGCTGATAAGAAGAGAAGAGAATAAAGAAAGAGAAGCAAAGAAGGCAGGCAGACAGGCTGTCTGGGCATCCTGCAGAGCTGAGAGCACTCCAGAGGGGCCTTGGCCAAGCCCACCCCCAGGGCAGGAGGGAAGGTGAAGCCCAGGGCCCCATACTTCCAAGAGGAGGTGGCCAGTCACATTCCTCTCCCTGCCTCTCCCCAGTCCCACTGGGGAAGCACTCAGAATGTGACGAGGATTCCTCCTCAGCTGGCACAAGGCGGGGACTAAAGAAAGATATACTCCATAAAAATCCATTTTACAAACCTGAGCCTACAACAGTGTATTAGGTTCCATAAATGGTGCGTTACAACAAATGTGTCTGCTTCACCATATGCTTCAAGAACACCTCAACCTATTTTGTTTACGTTTTAAACGCATTTGCCTGCATTTAAATTTTAATACTGGAGAAACATTTTTGTACAGGAATTTTATTTTTCAATCCCTATCCCTGGGCAGCTAATTTTAAAAGAATACAATCAAATTATATTACCTAGAAAAAGAAAATCTGAACATTTACTTTCCCCGGTATGAGAGCTGGTGTTTTTGTTTATCTGAAAACAAATAACTGACAGAATCAAAACTGTCAGTTACTGAAGTAAAGCTGTATCTCAAGCATTTCAATCTTCATGTCCCATTTCTTTTAAGAGGAAGGACAGAAGCAGTGTTTCTGTTTGCTGTGTAGTTTTAACTTTCTCAACATACGGTAAACACCCACTGGTTTGCAGTAATATGGAAAAGTTACCATATGAAAATAACTCCAAGAATAGAATACCACAATTCTTGAAACATCAACAGTAGAAATATTGGTGAGAAAGTGTATTCTCTTCCTTCCTTTCTCAACAGCAAAGTAAGTACGAAAAGAAAGGGAAAACATCCTGTTGAAATTCACAGGAAGCACACACTTTTCTGGGAGCAACTGGAGGTTCAGAAGACACTAGTACCTGCTGTTCCGGTTGGAATCCAGTAACTGGAGAAAGAAATACCTCTTAATCTAAACAGAAATGTCTAGGGAAGTCAGTCAGAGCAAGACCAATATCATGTGCTATCAATCATATGTCAAATCTTGAAACATGATACAAATGCACTTCTTTACAAGCAGATTGACAGACACAGAAAGTAAGGGGATGCTAGGGGCGGGTGCCTGGGGGGTGGGGGAGCAGCACGGAATAAATTAGGAGTTTGGAATTAACAGATACACACAACTATACACTGCTGCTGCTGCTGCTGAGTCACTTCCGACTCAGTCGTGTCCGACTCTGTGCGACCCCATAGACAGCAGCCCACCAGGCTCCCCCATCCTGGGATTCTCCAGGCAAGAACTGGAGTGGGTTGCCATTTCCTTCTCCAAAGTGAAAGTGGAAAGTGAAAGTGAAGTCGCTCAGTCGTGTCCGACTCCTAGCGACCCCATGGACTGCAGCCTACCAGGCTCCTCCATCCATGGGATTTTCCAGGCAAGAGTACTGGAGTGGACAACTATACACTAAAAAGATAAAAACCTGGGAGCTACTGTATAGAACAGGGAACTATATTCAATATCTTTTAATAATCTATAATGGGAAAGAATCTGAAAAAGAAAACATTTATATGTATCAAACAAAAAGAAATGTCTTCAGAATACAACAACATAAAAATCAGTTAACACTTGAAGCTGTGAATCTCACCACACACTACTGAAAATGTTAAGCCCAGGCATATTGCCCTTCAGACAGAAAAGTGAACAATTTTGTAAATAAGTTGTCTATATCTTCAGTTCAGTCCAATTCAGTCACTTAGTTGTGTCCAACACTTTGCAACCCCATGGACTGCAGCACGCCAGGCTTCCCTGTCCATCACCAATTTCCAGAGCTTGCTCAAATTCATGTCCATCGAGTCGGTGATGTCATCCAACCATCTCATCCTCTGTTGTTCCCTTCTCACCCTGCCCTCAATCTTTCCCAGCATCAGGGTCTTTTCAAATGAGTCAGTTCTTCAACTCAGGTGGCCAAAGTATTAGAACTTCAGCTTCAGCATCAGTCCTTCCAATAAATATTCATAGTTGATTTCCCTTAGGATGGACTGGTTGGATTTCCTTGCAGTCCAAGGGACTCTCAAGAGTCTTCTCCAACACCACAGTTCAAAAGCATCAATTCTTCAGTGCTCAGCTTTCTTTATGGACCAACTCTCACATCCATACACGACTACTGGAAAAACCATAGCTTTGACTAGACAGACCTTTGTCAGTAAAGTAATATATCTGCTTTTTAATAGGTTGTCACAGCTTTTCTTCCAAGGAGCAAGCATCTTTTAATTTCATGGCTGCAGTCACCATCTTCAGTGATTTTGGAGCCCAAGAAAATAAAGTCTCTCACTGTTTCCACTGTTTCCCCTGTTTCTATCTATTTGCCATGAAGTGATGGGACCAGATACCATGATCTTCCTTTTTTGAACGTTGAGTAAGCCAACTTTTTCACTCTCCTCCTTCACTTTCATCAAGAGGCTCTTTAGTTCCTCTTCGCTTTCTGCCACAAGGGTGGTGTCATCTGCATATCTGAGGTTATTGATAATTCTCCTGGCAATCTTGATTCCAGCTTGTGCTTCATCCAGCCCGGCATTTCACATGATGTACTCTGCATAGAAGTTAAATAAGCAAGGTGACAATATACAGCCTTGATGTACTCCCTTCCCAATTTGGAACCAATTGGAACCAATTTGTTCCATGACCAGTTCTGTTGTTTCTTGATCTGCATACAGATTTCTCAGGAGGCAGATAAGGTGCTCTGGGATTCCCATCTCTTTCAGAATTTTCCAGTTTGTTGTGATCCACACAGTCAAAGGCTTTAGCATAGTCAGTAAAGCAGAAGTAGATGTTCTTCTGGAATTCTCTTGCTTTTTCGATGATCCAACAGATGTCGGCAATTTGATCTCTGGTTCCTCTCTGCCTTTTCTAAATCCAGCTTGAACAGCTGGATGTTCTCGGTTCACGTACTGTTGAAGCCAGGCTTAGAGAATTTTGAGCATTACTTTACTAGTGTGTGAGATGAGTATAACTGTGTGGCAGTTTGAACATTCTTTGGTATTGCCTTTCTTTGGGATTAGAATGAAAAGTGACTTTTTCCAGTCCTGTGGTCACTGTGGAGTTTTCCAAATGTGCTGGCATATTGACTTCAGCACTTTCACAGTGTCATCTTCTAGGCTTTGAAATAGTTCAGCTGGAATTTCATCACCTCCATTAGTTTTGTTTGCAGTGATACTTCATAAGGACTACTTGACTTTGCACTCCAGGATGTCTGGTTCTAGGTGAGTGATCACACGATCACAGTTATCTGGATGGTGAAGATCTTTTTTGCATAGTTCTTCTGTGTATTTTTACCACCTTTTCTTAATATCTTCTGCTTCTGTTAGCTCCAAACCATTTCTGTCCTTTACTGTACCCATCTTTGCATGAAATGTTCCCTTGGTATCTCTAATTTTTTTTAAGAGATCTCTATAGTCTTTCCCGTTCTATTGTTTTCCTAGTCTCTATTTCTTTGCACTGATCAATTTCTGTACCTTAGACTTACTTTATTTAACATGTGTTAAAGCACCTATCTTTTGATCCACTGTGCTTGGCTGAGTTCCTTCTGCAGGACTGTGAGGGCTCCTGTAAGTAAGAACTGCCAGGAACACAAGCTCGGTGCACACACTTTCTCATGTAACCTGCAGAACAACTCTATAGACAGACAGAAGCCCTATTATCCTGCTCCCAAGGTCAGGAGTTCTACCTGCAAGAAGTGATAGCATCGCTGAGACTTGCAGTGAGGGTGCATCAGACAATGAGGGAGCAGTACCATTCCCAGAAAGCGGCTGTAAAGCAGTACAGGATGGCAAGAATGGAAGAGCTGGAGTGCGGTGGAGGAGGAACAGGGCAGGAAGGTCACAGGAGAGCCCCTTGCAGGCCCCTCCTTGGCTCTGCCTGCACCTTGAAAAAGCCTGTTTTCAAAAGTCACCTTCCATCTACCTCTCTGACCCAACTTCCAGGGAGAAACCTTAGAGATGGAATGACTGGCAACAAGTTTCAGAAATAGGTTCCTAACTTACTCACACACAGACATTTAAACTAGGAACCTAACCCAGAATTCCAGACGTAAGCAAGGGTGAGAACCTGAAGAAGAGTCTCATTACTAAGACCCAAGAGATGGCTGGGCTCCGCACTTCTCTCAGTGGAGAGTGTCTGGCCACCTCCATCCCTTGGCACCTAGGATCCACTGTGGGAACAGAGGCAGCCAGCTACATCCATAAATACAGGTTCACAAATACGCCTTTCAAATATCTCCAAAAAAGTTCCACAACCAAAAAAACAAAAAGAAGACTCCAGATAAAATCAATTATTTTAGAGGTCCCAGAGATTAGTCAAATCCCTCCCTTTTGTATGAAATATAAACATTTGTATAAAACTGCTAACATTATTAAACAAGCCTGATTTATCTAGCACATGTAGGAAGTGAAATACACTCTGAGAAAGGAGGGGATGAATTTCCACTGTTTAACACTATTAGTTTCATCAGTTCCTAATGTACTTGTTTGCTTCCTTTACCAGGGTAGGCAATACGTCAAAATCACTAACTACCAGCTCACGGTTATCTCTAGAAATATTAGATACAGTTAAATGCACTCAGGGATTTTTTATATTTATATTTCTGTTTCAAACTGAAAACAAGTAATTTACCCAAAGCCTCAAATCTAGCAAGTGATGTAACCACTGTTTTACCAGTTTCTTCATTCTGGGTATTTTCTTAAGCTACCATTCTTGTCTTTACACCTCCACTTTTAAAAGTACTTCACCAATATTTAGTTTTTAAATAAGCTGAATATTTTAAAGTCTATTTTTATATATAAAATACAATGAGACAGCTCTTTTTAAAAACAAAATTTAATTTTTTTAATTGCACATGTAATAACTGACTGCTTTGGAAACCTAATAAAGAAAATCACAATAGCACCAGGGAATTTCCTGGCAGTCCAGTGATTAGGACTTCATGCTTCTATTGCAGGGAATATGGGTGTGATCCCTGCTTAAGGAGATAAAATTCTGCATGCCCCCCAGAGCGCCCCAAAAAATCAAACAAACAACAGCAACAACAACAAAATGCCATCAAAGAGCATGATGTTAAAATGTAATGTAAATTTCCGTAATTTACTTTAAAACATAAAAATATATTCTGATGTAACTTCCCCCCCATTTTCCCCCACAAATTACCACATACGTTTCCTCCAAATAATATATATGTTTGTACTGAGTGTTTGGGCCGGGTGGAGGGGTGGGCAGGCACTATCCCTTTGCACAGCAGCCAACTACACATAGGGACCAAATCCATGAACAGCTCACAATAGATGTGGAGGAATTATAACCTCATTTCACAAAAGAAAGCCACTTCAATTTGATGACATTTTAAGCTAAATGCTTCCTACACATAAAATGAGCCTTTCTTTTAAGGACCAACTAATCTAGAAGGTATATAAATAAGATTATAAATATTCTTTCCTGCAAAAAGCCAACTTATTGGAAAAGACCCTGAGGCTGGAAAAGACTTAAGGCAGGAGGAGAAGGGGACAACAGAGGATGAGATGGTTGGATGGCATCACAGACTCTGTGGACATGAGTTTGAGAAAGCTCCAGGAGATGGTGAAGGGCAGGGAAGCCTGCAGTCCATGAAGTTGCAAAGAGCTGGACATGACTTAGCAACTTAACAACAATATAAAGTTATATTGCTTTAATCATCTTATCTTCCATATAAAATATATCCATTACAAATTCATAAGCAGTAAATATCTTCTTTGTCTCTAAATGTCAAATTGGGTGAAATACAAGGGAAATCCATTCATTTCAAAGGACTTCCAGAAAAAAGTGGCAAGACACTGCCCTCTGCTGGTGAATGACACATACTGTCCACACCTCTTTGAGAACAAAAGGCAATACGTTATTATTTTTAAGCACCATTGTCCAAGATACAATTTACAGAATATACTAGTGAGTTTGGATTATACCGGAGAAGGCGATGGCACCCCACTCCAGTACTCTTGCCTGGAAAATCCCACGGACAGAAGAGCCTGGTAGGCTGCAGTCCATGGGGTCGCGAAGAATCAGACACGACTGAGCGACTTCCCTTTGGATTATATGGGAATGACAAATACACACAAGGTGTATGTCTGAGAAAAAGTCTATGCAATTTCAGGCTTTTTCACAACAACAAATACAGAACACTATCTGAAAATAGTCTCTGACCAAATTCCACTTTAATTCTTTCAGCAACTGTTTAAATAATGTGTGTCAATGTTGTTTATTTACATTTTTCAATCAACGAGGAATATCATCTTAATTAGAGATCAATCAGTAACTATAGGATAAAGTTTTAAACATTTTAAAATTACTAGGAGCATGCAGAGACACATATATTTATCACCTCCTCCTTCACAGTGAAATTTTGGTTACAAGCTAAATATCCTGAAACACACAGATTTCAGAATATCTCTACTATGCAGCTATGAGACACATTTAGACATTACTTTAAACATTATGGCTCTCCATATTAAGATACCTCTGAAATCTATAGGAAATAATTTTATTGGATATTTTGTAAATAGCACAAAATAATATAGGAAAGCAGTCTTGTTTAAAAAAGAGGGAGGGAAAAAATCTCCAGAACCACAGAAGTAGAGCACATAAAAGATGAAGGTCCCTGACCGTCCACACCTCAAATTCATTCCACAGGCCAAAGGCCCCAATAGTTAACCATATGCATCCTTTCATTTCTTTTATAGCTTCATACTATACAAAGTACACATTAACTAGCTTTCTTCTTTTTACTTAATAATATATTTTGAAGTTCTTAGTCATACCACTCCATACAGAGGCATTCCACTGCTTTTAGCAGGTGCACAGTAAAAATGCAGGGCACTTTTTATTTTTGCCAAACATGTAGAAGCAACCTTATTTTAAAACTCATTTGAGCCTACAACTGTACACAATTATCTACATGAAAACTTGGAATGCCAATCCTTTTCAGTGACTCAAGGAAAAATCTTTAAAATCAAAAGGTGTACCAATACAGAGGGCAAATGCACATCACTCTTTTGTGAATGACACTAAGTATTCATGGTTCTTTTTCTTTTCTTTTTTTTTTTTTTACTATTTATAAGTATTTGCCTTATACATATATCCTGAGGAAACCAAAACTGAAAAAGACACATGTACCCCCAATGTTCACTGCAGTACTATTTACAAAAGCCAGGATATGAAGGCAACCAGATGCCCATTGACAGATGAATGGATAAAGAAGCTGTGGTGTATATATATATATATTCCATTTATATATATATATATATATATAACTACTTCTCAGCCATAAAAAGGAATGCATTTGAGTCAGTTCTAATGAGGTGGATGAACCTAGAGCCTATTATACAGAGTGAAGTAAGTCAGAAAGAGAAAAACAAATATCATATATTAACGCATATATGTGGAATCTATAAAGATGATACTGATGAATTTGAAGCACAGCAATGGAGACACAGAGAAAGAGAACAAATTTATGGACAAGGGCTGCGGAAAGGAAGGAGAGGGTGAATTGAATGGAGAGAGTAGCATGGAAGCATATCATTATCATATGTAAAATAGATAGGCAATGGAAATTACTGTATTACTCAGGGAACTCAAACCGGGCTCTGTAAAACCTAAAGGGGTGAGAAAGGGTATTAGATTGGAGGGAGGGGACATATATATATACCTGTGGCTAATTCATGTTGATGTATGGCAGAAATCAAACCAATATTGTAAAGCAATCATCAATCAATTAAAAATAAATAAATATAATTATTTTGAAAAGTATTCAGGCTTCCCTAGTGGCTCAGATGGTAAAGAATCCACCTGCAATGTGGGAGACCTGGGTTCAATCCCTGGGTTGGGAAGATCCCCTGGAGAAGGGCATGGCAACCCACTCCAGCACTCTTGCCTAGAGAATCCCCATGGACAGAGAAGCCTGGTGGGCTACAATCCATGGGATCACAGAGAGTCAGACACAACTGGGCAACTAAGCCCAGCACATAGAACTATCAAAATCTCATAAAAATAATGAGCCTAAGAATAATATTCTTTTATAACCATATAGCATCCCATTGATCTTTCTTCATTATATGCCTTCATTTTACACCACAGCTAAAATCCCCAACTGAAAACACAAGTAACTCTATAAATAGCATCTTTCCTTGAAGTTCAAACTTCCTTATCTTTATTCAGTAATCCATACAACTCCAGTCATTAGTTCTGCTCTGCAACTTACATCATAACATACAAATGGCATAAAATAGGCTAGCTTTGTCCTTTAATTTACTATAAATTTACTTTGAAGGTTTATTAGTGAATAGCACAAATACCCAAGCTGTCATCAGGCTACTCCTATTAAATTTACAGAAACACATATAGGCTTTGTAAAACCACACATATAGAGACTGGAACTGATCTTTAACAAGTTTTCCCCTCTTGCAAACTGCCCAGTCCCCAAGAGTTTATCATCCTCTGTTAAATGTATAGCTTAGTGAATGCATGAACATTTATAGTTGTGTTTGACTACACTCAATACCCATTTCCTTCTATGTCCTATTTCTGATTCCCCCAAACTGTAATTTCCTCACTGTTCCCTTTCCCAGCTTTTATCTCAAGTCAAGACCATTGTATTCGGACTGGGTTTGGTTTTAGTCACTGAATCTGGGAACAGCAGGCACAGAAACACCTTCAGACATGATAACATGTCCTGTTCTGCAAAGATGAATCCAAGAAAAAGCATCAATTTAACAGTAGTAGGTCCAGGGAACAGAGATAAGCAAGGACACAATTAAAGGAATACAGCTTCCCCAAGAAAGATACAGAGTTTTATGGGAGAGAAGGAATACTAAGCTGAACTCTGAAGGATGCTAGTTTCTTTCTGAAGCTTTCTCAAGACATCTTTACATACATGTAATCAATAACATATAGAATGTAAACCTGTTTAGGGAACAGCACAATAAAGTAAAGCTGAAGCATAAGAGGGTAAACAGTGGGCAAAAGAACAGAAAAGGTAGGTCAAGAATCTGGAAACAGTAAAGGCCTTCTTATTCAACTGCCTGGACAGAGGAAACAGGGGCAAGACACCCTTATCCCGACATTATAAGGCAGATATGACATCAGTTCAGTTCAGTTCACTCGCTCAGTCGTGTCCGACTCTTTGTGACCCCATGAACTGCAGCACGCCAGGCCTCCCTGTCCATCACCAACTCCCGGAGTTCACTCAAACTCATCCCACCTAAAACCTCTGAGACTCCCACAAAGTGTGACTCTCAGTCCCGTTTCCCTGAAGTCACTAGCAGGGTAAGTCTCGATGAAAAGGACATCTACAGTTTCCTGCAGAACAATGGGAATGAGGAAGATTACATCTGTTTCATGGTCAGTATCTGGAAAAAAAGCAAGCCAGTGTATAGTGGTAGCTAAGAAGAAAAAAAGGACACAGGCTCAATCTTTGGTCATAGGTAAACACTGACTCCTGTAAATAAAAACACAAAAAATACTCCAGGACAATTTAAAAGCAAACAAAATGGGGATAACGTTTGGGAAAAATAAAGCCAAAGGTTCTTGTCCTTAATTTATAATAAAAGTCATAATAATATTTTCAAATGTTAAAATATGAGTAGAAAATATAGGCAATTAAAATTATTCAGATTCTTTGGTAATTTTTAAAATGAGAATAAAAAATAAGACTATACTTCTTCTTTAAAAAAGGAAAATTATTTTAATAACAATCTCAGTGTTGGCAAAAAATCATTTTTGTGTTACTTGAGTACAAATTCTGGAAACAATCTGACACCATGTATACAAATACTATTTGATTCAATAATTACCCTTCTAAAATCATATGTCTTGAGAAAAAAGGAGGTTGAACAGCAGTTCATGCATAAAGCTCTTTACTACAGTATAATCTGTAATACTGCAACTTGTAAATAACCCAACTTCACAACAACAGGCAAACAGTTAAGTTAGGGTACATTCATATGATTGAATGCTCAGCTATTTTAAATAATATTTTTGAGAATTCTGAAGTGGTATGAGAAAATATTTAGAAATGATAAAGATACAGGCAAAATGTAAAATTATATACTTGATAATATTCCATTTTTAAAAAAATATTCTTATAATGCATGACAAAAAGCTTAGCTTAGGGCAGTGGGTACAAGATCTCATCAAATCAACTCTGTCTACACTCACAGTTGAAGATAACTAGAAAACAGGACTGGTGCCTCCTCCCAAAAGTCCATCACAGGTCATTCTACAGCAAGTAACTAACAGATGTTGAATTAAAATGAATGCCAGTCTCTTAATAAATTTGGTGGACAATGAAGACACAAATGCATTGAAACCAAAGGGCCAGATCCACTGTTACACTGGGATCTTTGTCCACAGATCCCACTGAGTGACTGAGACAATAAGCAGCTGGGAGGTGGACACATGACATCCACTGAAGACAATTCCTTCCATAGTGATACCTGTTTGGCTTTATCTTGTGGAATTTCCTTAAATAAGAAATATCACTTACTTTAAACCTTAATAATCATAAAGTCTAAAGGGCGCATTTCATGCAATGATGGGCACAGTAAAGGAGAGAAATGGTATGAACCTAACAGAAGAGATTAAGAAGAGGTGGCAGGAATACACAGAAGAACTGCACAAAAAAGGTCTTAATAACCCAGGTAACCACAATGCTGTGGTCATGCTGTGGTCATTCATCTAGAGCTAACATCCTGGAGTGTGAAGTCAAGTAGACCTTAGGAAGCATCACTACAAGCAAACCTAGTGGAGGTGACAGAATTCCAGCTGAGCTATTTCAAATCCTAAAAGATAATACTGTTAAAGTGCTGCATTCAATATGTCAGCAAATTTGGAAAACCCATCACTGGCCATGGGACTGGAAAAGGTCAATTTCCATTCCAATCTCAAAGAAGGACAATGCCAAAGAGTGTTCAAACTACTGTACAATTGCACTAGTTTCACATGCTTCCAAGGTAATGCTCTAAATCCTTCAAGCCAGGCTTCAAAGATACATGAACCAAGAACTTCCACATGTACAAGCTTTGGGATTTAGAAAAGGCAGAGGAATCAAAGATCAAATTGCCAACATCTGTTGGATCACAGAAAAAGCAAGGAAATTCCATAAAAACATCTACTTCTGCTGCACTGACAATGCTAAGGCCTTTGACTGTGTGGATCACAACAAACTGTGGAAAATTCTTACAGAGATGGGAATACCAGACCACTTTACCTGCCTACTGAGAAACCTGCATGCAGGTCAAGAAGCAACAGTTCAAACCAGATATAGAACAACAGACTGGTCCAAATTGGGAGAGTAAAGTGTCAAAGCTGTATACTGTCTCCCTGCCTATTTAACTTAAATGCAGAGTACATCATGCAAAATGCCGGACTGGATAAAACTCAAGCTGGAATCAAGACTGCCAGGAGAAGTATCAATAACCCCAGATATGCAGATGGACACCACCCTGACAGCAGTAAGCGAAGAGGAACTAAAGATCCTCTTGATGAAGATGAAAGAGGAGAGTGAAAAACTGGATTAAAACCCAACATTCAAAAAATGAAAATCATGGCATCTGGTCCCATCACTTCATGGCAATAGATGGGAAACAATGGAAACAGCGACAAACTTTATTTTCTTGGGCTCCAAAACCACTGTGGATAGGTTACTGCAGCCATGAAATTGAAAGGACTCTTGCTCCATGGAAGAAAAGCTATGACAAACCTAGACAGTGTTATTAAAAAACAGAAACACCACTTTGTCGATAAACGGCCATATAGTCAAAGCTATGTGAGAGTTGGACTATAAAGAAAGCCGAGTGCAAAAGAATTGATGCTTTTGAACTGTGGTGTTGGAGAAGACTCTTGAGAGTCCCTTGGACAGCAAAGAGATCCAACCAGTCCATCCTAAAGGAAATCAGTCCTGAATGTTCACTGGAAGGACTGATGTTGAAGCCGAAACTCCAATACTTTGGCCACGTGATGCAAAGAACTGACTCATTTGAAAAGACCCTGATGCTGGGAAAGATTGAAGGCAAGAGGAGAAGGGGACAACAGAAGATGAGATGGTTGGATGGCATCACCGACTCAATGGACATGAGTCTGAGTAAACTCCAGGAGTTGGTGATGGACAGGGAGGCCTGGCATGCTGCAGTCCATGGGGCTGCAAAGAGTTGGACACGACTGAGAGACTGAACTGAAGTGAACTAATGGTTTTTCTAGTAGTAACGTATGGATATGAGAGTTGGACCACAGAGAAGCATGAGTGCCAAAGAAGAGATGCTTTTCAAACTGTGGTGTTGGAGAAGACTCTTCAGAGAGTCCCTTGGACTGCAAGGAGATCAAACCAGTCAATCCTAAAGGAAATCAACCCGGACTATTCATTAGAAGGACTGATGCTGAAGCTCCAAGACTTTGGCCATCTGATGCAAATAGTTGACTCATTGGAAAAGACTCTGATGCTGAGAAAGATTGAGAGCAGGAGGAGAAGGGGGCGACAGAGGATGAGATGGTTGGATGGCATCATCAACTCAATGGTCATGGGTTAAACAAACTCCTGGAGGTAAGGGAAGGACAGGGAAGCCTAGCATACTGTAATCCACGGGTTCGCAAAGAGTTGGACACAACTGAGTGACTGAACAACAAGATTCATAAAGTCTGATTCAATCAATCCACTATTATGTCAATCATTTCCAAAAGGAAATCAACCCAAACTGCATTTTACCAATCTAAACAAAATTTAACTATACATATGCCTATTGAAATTCTAGGTTTTGTAACCTACCCGACCTCAAAATGTTTCTTCTAAAACACAGTGAATTGTATCACCCCAATTTTCCTGGTAAGTAGCTACATCAGTTGCTCAGTGACTGAGGATGGACTTCAGATTCTCCGCTGCACAACTCAAAGAGCAGATCCTTCTAGAAATACGGACCTGAGTTTCCAATTCCCTGTCTCCATGTTCACTTAGGCTGCTCTACCAGGTGCTGCTGCTGCTAAGTCACTTCAGTCGTGTCCGACTCTGTACAACCCCATAGACAGCAGCCCACCAGGTCCCCCGTCACTGGGATTCTCCAGGCAAGAATACTGGAGTGGGTTGCTATTTCCTCCTCCAATGCAAGAAAGTGAAAAGTGAAAGTGAATTTTCTCAGTCGTCTCTGACCCTTAGCGACCCCATGGACTGCAGCCCACCAGGCTCCTCGGTCCATGGGATTTTCCAGGCAAGAGTACTGGAGTGGGGTGCCACCGCCTTCTCCATCTACCAGGTGAGATCACCAATAAGAACAAACAGTAAAGTGCTAACAGGACCTGTAAAGGAATCTGTGTTCAGTACCAACACTTCTCAGTCCAGCCCCGATTGGCCGAGGACGTCACAGACTGACTTGACTTTGCCACAGACACTGTCCCTCGCAATAGCACCACCAAATACATCTGTGTAGTAACTGAGGAAAAAAGTACCATGAATTGATCATAAGGCACCTACACTACAGAAATGCGTTTTAAGACACACTACTGTAGTGTAAACCTTTGCACAAATCTGAGATCAGCAGTTTATCTATTAAGAGGTCTTAGCCATGCTTATTCAAACTAAATGTTTTAGGATCTAGGATCCAGCTGTAATTTGGACGGTCCTGAGTGTAAATAGTATCAACATTCAAAAAACTTTTCTAAAATTTTCTCTAATCAAATGTGAAATACTAAAGCATGAAGCTACACTTTCCAAAAACTATGACCATGTACCTAAATGGATGTGGTTTTAGAGACATAATCTAGACACTTTAGAACTTAAACATTTACCATCAAGTCACTTTCTAGAACCAATGAGGAGGAAAATATGTAACAGAGAAGAGTTTCACACAGAAGTTGAGCAGGGTTTGGAACACCACTTTCTTGGTAAATCTTTCATCTATGCCTTCAATCTCCTGCAAAGACAGCCTCCAATTTGTTTCTTTACTGGCAGCGTAATGCTGTTTTTATTCTTTTTCAACTCTACTCTAGCATCCTCCCAAAACAGAAAAGTTTGCAAGTTAACTTTTTAAACATAGATGGTATATGCTCTTTGGTTGTTTGATTTTAAGAATGACATAAAATTAAGGGATATTTTAAGCACCATCTGCTCTCTTGCAACAATGGGCAATAATTTCCTGATTGTCTTACTTCATGTACGTGTTTTAAATCTAGAGTATCCTTTATGATTATTGCAGTTGGCATTTTCTTCTTTTATGTAGCCCTTCTTGCCTATATCTGTACTGAGCAACCAGGCTGGGTTTTATCCCCTCTTTGTGCCATTCCTATTTCAATTTCCCATTATCACAGAACTGTTGACAAAAGTCATTCTGTTACTTTTTTCTGTCATGTCTTCCAAATTCACTGGGCTAATCCTTTATGAGGACAGAGAAATGCAATTCTAAAGGAACTTATTAAAATTTATTTAACCAATCCAATCCTTCAAATATGAGGCCACGGTTAGAAATGCTGTCATTCAGTAAAACAGAAACTACGATGGCATTAACTATCTTCCAGTATCAACTGTGGTGGAATAAGCCGAGATGCTGGTGAATGCAGGGCCTGTCAACAAAGACAGGACTGGAAACGTGCGAGTGCACCAGGTCCACCTAGCCATCTGCTCAATGTGGGGGGAACAGAAACACAGCAGTGAACTAAGGTGTTTGTTTTCTAAGTCCTAACTTGTTAACAAGATCTGTGCAATGAACTCTTACGTACTACTGTGGTTCTATGGAGACCCTCAGAAAAAATCCATGGCAACCACCTGTCATACTCTACTGGGATAAGAGAGATGTTTCTAGTAAAAATCTATACTCTAAAAATGTTTTACTTACCATAAATGAAAGATTCATTAAAAGGAAAGATGTTAAAAAAAAAAAAGACATTGAAAAACAATGTGAGCAATATTAATTCTGTGTAGATTTTTTAAAAGATAGAGACATATGCTAATAGTTTTGAAAGTATATATAAGAAGTTGTTTAAAAAGGTTTTACCTTTAAGGAAGGGACTGAAAAGGGTGCCTTACATATTTTTCTGTGCTTTAATTTTTTTAGCCATGGACATATATTAATTTTTAATACATTTCAACAAGGGGTAACATACTTAAGAGCCATCGTGATTTCCTTTCAAATAATTTTCTGTGAAAGGATTTTAGTACATGGGCACATCATAAGTTTCTCAATGATTTCCCTACCATTGGACATATTAGTTATAATTCAATTTTTGCTGATAAATCTAGCACTGTAACAATCACCTCAGTAAGTGTACTTTTGTCTTTGTAAATGTACTTTTTCCAATTATTTCTTAGGAGTGTAAGTAATGGCTCAAAGGGCTTAAAGACGTTAAGGGTTACTGATACACACCACCTACCTGCTTTTCAGGATGCATATGGCAATCATACCACAGCCAGCACAAAAGCAGAGTGCTCACTCTAACAAGTACATTCTCATGAGTAATGAGAATTATCCTTTGGTCTTTACTAACATGATAAGAAAAAGAAATCTTTCACTATTATGTGGAATACTACTGAAGTCTGAACGATTTTTCAATTTTCAAAGAAACAGGTTCTCACACTATTTCAACAATCAACAGAATCGTCCAATTTTATGTTAATTAATGCTTATAATTAAAGGACAGAATATACACTCCTGAGAACTGGGAATACAAGAAACACTGAAAATTATTTTTAGGCCACAAAAAATACAGTTTATGAAAATTTAAAATACTGCTGGAAACAACCTATTCTTTTATCGTAATTCAAGTATGTAGGAAGTATGTAAAAGCCACGTGTGAATTGGAGTCAAACTTAGCATAGAAATCTACAACATTCATGATGGTTTTCTTTGCAAGGATTTATAACACATGGTCTTTCAAATTCAACACAGAGCCCGAGAGCTACAGTACGTCTGTGAACACATAAGCAACAGCTCCTTCAAATTCCTCCTCCCGGCAATCTGGCCTACAGAGCCCCAAATACTATCAGTTGATGTCACTTCTTTTCAGATGCCCTCAGTTTGGCAGAAAGTAAAAGTGAATGGATGTGAGAATTCAGTGGTAATATATAAAGCAATCCATCTGCCTGGCCTGCTGTGAGCACGTCTGCTGCAAATACTATCCCCACAGCCACTGCTGCTGAGCACCTCGGGCCTGAACTCCACCAGGCTTCCCCAAACAGTGTCAAGGAGTTCCCTGACTTAGAAATGGCCCATGAGGAATGGCTTTTTCAAAATGTACTCAGTGAGACAAGCATGCTGCTAGTTGCCTGACCCCCCTGTGGCCCCCATCCTGGTGAGGCACCAGTTAAAGCCTTCTTTACAGGAAGGAAACTATGGCTATAGAGACAGGTTATCCAAGCACCCCACACAGAACCAGAATTCTAATACAGGCCTACGTGACTGGGTTGGGTATTTGCTAGCTTGCACTCAAATTAGCCACCAAAACACTTTTATCTAGGCAAGAAATACTCTGGAAATGGAGCAATGAACACTTGTATTTCTGACAGAGTTATGAAAAATAAAACACTGGCCTTTCTCCAGGCTCTGAATTTGAACAGAATACTTTTGATCTCTAATCTGGTCTCTGTGTCCAAAGCATGGGCTTTAAGCTAGGTCTGGTCCCCTTATGATCATAGGCTGGCGACGCAGTGCTTCCTTGTCCTCTTCTAGAGAGACAAGCCTCCTGTTACTCTCTGAGGGCAAGCTGGAGTTTTCCTCTATGGTTCCACTAACCATACCCTCCTTTCTATGTGGCCAAGATCGGCCCACTAATTTGATCCATCATCACTGGAAAAGGAAGTGGGAGTTCTCTTAGACCTGCCAGGCCCACCTCTGAGCAAAGGTCAGTTCCCCAAACTGGAATTCTGAAAGAAAGATGCAGAGGAAGCACAACCTAACCCATCACACATCTCTCCAGTCCCCACCACAACTGTGCAAGACTCCTTATAGATTTAACTTCAGTTATTCTTCAGCACAACTCTAAAGAAGCTATAATCTCCATTTTACATATGGGAAAAAGGTATTTTTAACATTCAGTTCAGTTCAGTCGCTCAGTCATGTCCAACTCTTTGCAACCCCATAGACCGCAGCATGCCAGACCTCTCTGTCCATCACCAACTCCCAGAGTTTACCCAAACTCATGTCCTTCGAGTCAGTGATGTCATTCAACCATCTCATCCTCTGTCGTCCTCAAGGAGGTCAATTAAGTACTTGCTCCTATCACACAGTTAGTAAAAGGAAAAGGAAGAATTCAAGTCAGAGCCTGGCCAACCCTTGAACTTACTCGCCTTTACCACTGCACAACAATGCTTCTCTAGTACATGAGGAAAATGAAGCTCAGCAGAATGACATGCAACCTGAAAGGGACTCAAGACAGTCTGTTACTCTCTGGAGCATCAACCACCTCCATCACCCTGTGTCATCCCTTGAGTGACCCAAGTACTAAGCAGACCATGGAACCTCAGGAACAACTTGAGCTTTATTTCTCATGAAGCATCTTGAAGGGAAATGCAAGATATAATTAATTTTATAAGACTAACTTCGATATTACAAATGGAACATTAAGCATGCTAAATTTTTCATCCTTAATATGTTTTTCTAGCCTTTTCCAAAAAGACTACAAAATAACAGCAATAATGGTAAAATACATACATACAATCCTTGCCCCCTATTCAACACAAATACTTGTTACTTACGATTACAAAAAAGACACTCCCCAAGATTAACATTTCATTTCCTCATATGTTTAATGACACTACAATATGAAGTTGAAACTTCCCTTACTCAACTACTATTCATTTGTCATACTCAAGAGTGATAAAAATCAAAATATCAAACAATAAGGGAGACATAAGGCAATCATAAAAACTACACTCAGCATTATAAGCAAGAGGCATACAAATATTGACATTGTTCTCACTTAAGGACAGCACTTGGAAAAATGCAAACAGATCAATACAAATGAAAAACAAAAATAATGGACAGAATTAGCTGTGAGCACTAACTTTCACAAACAGCGCCACGGAGAATCAATCAGTGCTCTAAGCTATCACGTTGGAAATATCCCTCCAGAGTATCTGGACAGTTCAGAAGACACTCTGGTTGTACCTTCTTTGTTTTAAAAAGAGGCAAAAAAAATATATTATTAGGCATAGTTTGTAGGGAATAAAAGCAGAGTAAATTTAAAATACTAGGCATGGCTGAAAGAAGGAGAGAACCAAGCACTGGGCTTCTTTATTTTATCGGAGGTTTTCAGGATCTGCCAAATGGGGATACCCTTCCTCTTCAAATTGGCTAACACTCTGATTCTTATAATTGCCAAAGTGTGGAATTATTAAAACAGTAATAGAGATTAAGGGTTTTTTAATCTTAAGAGATCAAGGGTTTCTTCAACCATTCTTTATTACCTTTGATATTTAAACATCAACACCCTATTCAGCTGTTACCTTCACTACTTTTAACCTTCTGCTTGAGGAGGGGTCCTGGCATGAGAGAGCTCCAGGGCTACAGACCCCATGAGAATTTTCGGGCTACAACTCTCACAAGCAGTTCCGAAGAGAGGTGTGTTCACGCTTCCTATCATCTTGCTCAGAGCAGAGGGAGGACAGACTACGGATCCACAGATTTAAGTCTAATTATAGCCACTGACCTCAGAGAAATTCCATTAAAGCTTTCTTTTGATTCAAAGTGGTCATATCAAATGATCACAGAGGCAAAATTCCCACAACAAACTTCAAACTGGGCATATACACGTCGCCTTTGTTTTGTCAGCAAAGAATGAGTATCTTGAAGGAAAGGGAACAGTACCTTGGTTGGCGTGCCTTATTTAAGAAGTCTGAAAATTCACACTTAGCTCTTTCACTGAGAAAGAAAAAGCACTGTGTGGCTGGCACCTATATAATCCACCGCATCCAATGAAACGAGTCCAGAAGGGTACAGGGTACTAGGGGGCCAACCTTCTCCATCCAATCTCAGCCTCACCATCCTCATTTTATGCATCATCCCAACTCCTTGGTTTGAGAAAGGGGGCTAGCGGAGGACAGTGCATGCTGAGTCGCTTCAGTTGTGTCCGACTCTTTATGACCCCAAGGACTGTAGCCTGCCAGGCTCCTCTGTCCACAGCATTTTCGCAGGAAGAATACTGGACTGGGTTGCCATGTCCTCCTCCAGGGGATTTTCCCAACCTAGGGAAACCTAGGGATTGAACCCGTGTCTCCTGCATCTCCTGCACTGGTGGATTCTTTCACCACTGAGCCACTGGGGAAGCCCAGTAGAGGACAGAAGATATCCAATAATCTCTAGACCAGCACAGATGGCAAGAAGTAACATATATAAAGTGCCCTACATCAGGTCTAGCACACTGTGAACAATCAATGTCCGATCCGACTACTATCAAATCATATGAAAGTAGAATGATTTAAAAACTAATTTTTCTCAGTACAGTGAATATGTTATTCAAAAAGTCAACTTACTTTTTAAGGTTTAGAGTTAACTAAAGCCTCAAAAACAGGTATTACTTTGATTTCAAGTTAGCGATTAGACACCAGTATCATAAATTATATACCTGCTGCTGCTGCTGCTAAGTCACTTCAGTCATGTCCGACTCTGTGCGACCCCATAGACAGCAGCCCACCAGGCTCCCCCAACCCTGGGATTCTCCAGGCAAGAACACTGGAGTGGGTTGTCATTTCCTTCTCCAATGCATGAAAGTGAAAAGTGAAAGTGAAGTCGCTCAGTCGTGTCCAACTCTTAGCGACCCCATGGACTGCAGCCCACCAGGCTCCTCCGTCCATGGGATTTTCTAGGTAAGAGTACTGGAGTGGGGTGCCATTGCCTTCTCTGAAATTATATACCTAGTTCCACTCAAATCCCATAATCCAGCAAATTAATAAATTAGCACTAAATGAAATCAGGCTCCCCAGCCCTGAGGACTCAAACCCCAAACGTCTCTCCTGCAGACACAATCTATATTAATCACTTGGCTTTCCTGGTACGCTACTTGACGTCTCAGATTTTCTGAATCTAGCAATACTGTATTAGAATACAATGGGGACATAATGTGAACCTAATTCTAATCTCTTCTAAATACATAAATACAAACTCCCCAGTTTGAGTACAAACTCCTAAGGACATGACTTCATATGCTTCTTTTTCTCTATATGGTATTTTCTCTTCTTCCCTTTACACTCTTGTTTTTAAAAAAAAAAAAAAAAAAGGCCGAGGACAACCACTCATCAGCACTGCTGTGTTGTACCACTAGGACCCAAGTAACAGAAGCCAAGTGAAGGTAAAAAGATAAAATGGAGAATATGAAACCACTTAACTCTCGAAGTTCATATTTTATGTGACAGACCAGACACTAAAATTAGAATGCCAAGAACTGTTAAATGAGCAATGTACAACAAAGTTCACATTTACTTTACTTCACAAGCTGTAAGAACAGAGAAATGTCACTGTACTAGTATTCTGTGATCTAAGGCATATTAAAATATAACCTTGAGACTCACTGTTAAAATGGTTCCTGATTTTTTTTAAAAAGACCACCCCAAGATTAAAGATTTTTTTGGATGAACGCTACCTAATTTAGGAAAAAACAAATTTAATTTTAGAAAAGATTGAAATATAAAAAAAGATAAACCCATATCATGGTTCTTATATGCAAGACAATTTAATAGCTGAAATTCCTTTCAGGTTAAAAAGAAATCAATTTCAACATTCTACCATCTCTTTTTAAACTTGTTCAAAACAAGTTTGAGGATTCAAATGTCAGAATGCTTTTAAGTTAGATGGTGAAGTAACTCTCTTGGACTTCATAAGAGAACATTCTCAGCTTTGCAGTGCAATTTTTCAACTTTCTGGCATATCATGTTAACAGATTATCACTTAAAGTAAAATTAATGCAAAATAAGAGATATCATTCTGGAGTCACCAACTATTACCTTTCCTTCCAAGAAGATAATGTTATTTACTGTGCTGTAGATAAGTCTGTCACACTGCACATACTGTCATAAATACACTGCTTCTGATGGTGTAGCCTAGATAAGACTGTCCCCCAGACAATGATTCTTTTTAACTCAAGAAAATCAGTACAGTAAATAACTTTTCTTCCCTTAGAGACAATCACAGTGCTGGAGGCTGCTGCAACACAAAAACAAAATATCCTCACAAATGTCTCCAAACAGTCAAGCTGAAAATCTAAGCCAAAGTTTCATTTAACAGCCTGTCAGTTTTTTGATGTGAAGCTAATGAATGCAGTGGCAAACAAATCCATCAAACCTAACATCAAAACAACTGCACTTCATCCCACCAAACGGAAAAATGAAATACAACCTGCAGGCCAGCTCTTTGATCCAACCTAGCCAGGAAGCAGACCTGTGAATGCCACAGCTGCTGAGCAGAAGTAACCATGGACTCCATCTCACCCCAGAAAGAAAGAATGCTCCAGAAGCAGAAAACATTCACTCAAATATGCACAAATATCTTAGTTCAACTGCTATGCAATCTGGCGGATATTTTAAAATCTCTAGTAGAAAAAAAAGTATACAGTATTTCACTCTAGATTACTCTGATATTCAAAGCTAGAAAGATGCCTAAAATAAATAACTGGATGGTATGTTCCACTCATATTACAGCTCTGCAAAAGAGGTTTATTAAAAGCCCTTCTGATCATTATGAAAGCTCTTTGAAGACAAAGAAACAATTCCTTTTGTACAAGCGTGTAGCACAATTCCTATTTCAGAGAAGAAACTTGAGGGGCACTCACCAAAGTTGAACTCCGCCTGATACCAGGCATATGGGCACAAGGTCACCTAGAACATTCCTTTTTTTTTTCAATGAAAACCTTAAATCTGATAAATGAAATGAGGAGTAAGAATTACAGAACCACTTTCTTAGGTAGGTGGGTCCTCTTAAGGCAAGGCTGTTCTCTTCTGCAGTATCATGCAGGATTTGGTTTGCTATATTTGGCAGGTCAAGGCAAAAAAGAGCTGAATGATCCTGAAAAGAGATGGAAAGATAGGAACAAGAGGAATACCAAAGTTGGGGGCTTTAGCAGAAATTTTAGAAATTTCTAAAGGATAGTGAAATTAAGTTGTTGTCATTGCTCACACCATTTTCTGAAGACCTGTTCTACCATCTACGCACAAAAGAAGCCTTATATAAGAGATGAGGCAGTTTGGGTAGATGCTATAATAAAGGGCCATCTGAATTAAGTGCTGAAAAATGGGGAATACACTGACAGGCAATGGAATATCCACATATAATAATTACTGCTGCTATTATTATTATTATTTAGTTGAGAACATCAAAGGTTAAAGAATCTGCTGGAATTTGGAAGATGAGTATTTGGGAATAGCACAAATACTGTGATGGATATTCTTTTTAGTCAATGTTAGCTATACCTTAAATGGAGGGAAGGTTTCATGAACAAATACCACATACCAAGAGATCAGTAATACATTCAAAGGAAATCCACAGAAACCCCATCTCCCATCCTGCTCCAGCGATGCCACCAGCGGTGAAGCAGCCAAGAGCAAAGGAAGCAGTCCTGGCTGCTCAGCACTGCCAACACTACTCTCACTTCTGGCTCCCATCAAACAATTCAGCCTCCAAGGGATAAATTCACAGAAACATACACAGTGCCTGGCATACAACAGTTAGGCTCTACCTGAAAAAACAGAACTCTCTCCCCACCCATATTAAGTCACTTGAATGGCTTAAAAGGTCCCTAACCAAAGCTTGTTGGCTGCTAAACAAAGACCACCAATATTATTGGTGAGCCTGGGGTTATCTTTTCAAAATTATTTTTTTAATTAAAAAATAACCTCCTGTAACAGCCCTTTTCTAAGTTATGGAAACAGAAATATTGGTTTGTAATATACAAAATATTATCAGTTGAGATTCTTCACTCTACCCCATGTTAATTAATGCTGCACCAGACACTTTATCAGATGCTTTTACATAGTCAAATCAACATGTGACAGGTAAAGCAGCAGTCATTTCCCAGTGCTTCAACTACAAAAAAGTACACCATTTTTTAAAAAATTATCCCCCTAAATGTATAACTCATTATCACTTGTGAAAAATAACTCTTTTAAACAGTTATCATTTAGAATGAATTAAAGAACACAAAGGATTAAGACAAACAAATGTGGTCATTCTCAAAGCTAAAATTTATCTTTTAATACAATTCATAATTAATTTCTATACATTATATTTTTCTCCAGCAAAACACAAAAATGTCCAATTTACAAATTTTCCTAATCTTAGGAAATTACATGTTCATACACATACCCATACATACACCACAGTAAATCCGTAAGGCTGCCTATAGAAACAGACTTGAAAAAAATCAATATATATCACCATGTCAATTATTAACTGAAAATCTCTGATGTAGGCAGAATGCTGCCCCCCACACTCTCACACCCAACTTGGTCCCACCCCTAACAGCAAAGATACCCGTATCCTAGACCCTGCAATCTGTGAATATGCTATCTTTTATGACAAAAGGGATATTGTGGATTGCTTGCTCTGAAATGTAGGGGACCACAGCAAGGGGCCTGAGAGAGGCCTCTGGGACCACAGCAAGGGACCTGAGAGAGGTCTCTAGGAGCAAAGACCTGGCTGACAACAGCAAGGAAATAGGACCTCAGTCCTACAACCACAAGGAACTAACAGCCAACAATCCCACTGAGTAAGTAGATTCTCCACCAGAATCTCCAGTAAGGAAAGCAGCCCTGCAAAAACATTGATTTTGCTGGTGAGACCAATGTTAAACATATAACCTACTGGACTACAAAACAGTAAAAAGAGTATTGTTTTAAGCCACTAACTTTATGGTAATTTTATGGAAACTTGCTACAGCGCCAATAAAAAATTAATACATTATTACTATTATTATTATTTAGGTGAGTAGCACCACCTCACCAAGAGTAAGAAAAGGGTGGAGACAACATATAAAATCATGTCCAACACATGTAACTATGACGAGTTTTAAATTAACTGTCCAACACTGCATTATAGCCACTGAACATTTTGTCATATCCTCTAACTACACTGAATGATATAAACCAACACAGCATGAGTGGCTGTCTACATACCTAAGTTTTCCACCCCGACCCCCACAACAAATCTATGAGGTAAAGAGGTATTTTTAGTTTATAGAAAGAAACAAAAAGAAGACATGACTTTCCTGATATTCTCTGGTTAGCAAAAAGAAGAGCTGGGCCTCAGATCCCTGCCTCCCCTACCATGGCGCTCTGCTTCCTAAACAATCCCATACAGCTCTGGGCTTATCAGCTGAGACTTCAGAGAGGTTCACTATCAACCTCTCTTACGTGGTCACACTCCACTCCTACTTTGTCCACATGGAAACTCAGGATAGTTTAGACTTGGGGAGAAGCCAATACTTGGAACTATGATGAAACTGAAAGCTATAGTAAACAAGCACAAACTGATTTTGCTGGCGATTGAACAGCTGGGATAGTTGACTTATTATGTCAGTGACTAAAGATGCAAACCATAAAATAGCATACCTTTTTATAACCTCAGGGTTATGACACTGTTTTGATGTAGACATTGGCATTACTTTTCTGCAAAATAACGGCAGTAGCTGGCCAAGGTACATACACTGAGCTTTCTGGTTTGTTTTTTTTTTACATTAGGTATATTATAATAAGAAGGATGTGAAAGAAGTAGTTCAGTTCTACTCCTTTCTAAATTACCCCTCATAAATAAAAATTACTCAGAACAGAGAAAGTCTTCTAATAGCAGGAACTTTCTTTTATGTTATGAATTCACTCAAACGCTTGAGCTGCCAAAGGGCTATATTCTTATTTTAAAATATTATGCAATTTTCTAAATGTGCATGTAAAATAAACCTAGAGTTGTCCTCCCTGAATATATTTCTGTCCCCGTTCACTCAATGGTTCCACACGAACGTTTTATCATGTAGAATGAATAATATTTGCCTGGACCATGCAGGGGCCACAATAGGCCACATAGACTCTATGTGCCATTTTCCACTAAATATAGGGCAATTCTGCATACTCTGTAAAACACATAGTTTCATTAAGAACCTACCCTCTGCCAGCATGCACCTCTCTGCCTTAAAATCCACAGGAAACGAAGTAACCTAATAGAAGCTACTGTCACTTTGAAAATGCCCTCTATTTAACTCTGCAGGGGGGCAATTAATAAAATTTAACCCAGTTGCTTGTGAATGAAAATACAGTTTGTGAACTAAATTAAATATACTGAGTAGGAGACACAAATTTTTGTACCAAATTTAACATGAAGATATATTTCTTGTTAAAGTATGTTCTATATTATTACTTTCAAGAAATTCATTTCTGCGCTAAGGGCAGTTTTAATTATTTCTTCTTACCATCTTTCCTTAACATCTTGTTACAATTTTACCAGACACTTTCCTCTGTAAATAGCTGTTTTTGAAGCCATGGACTGAACTCTAACATGGAAGGTGCCAAGTCCACCTAATGTGGAATCACAGGAAGCCACTGGAAAAATCTCACAAAAAAACAAACAAACAAGATGGCCTTAAGAAAGAAAGCAAGCCTCGGTTGCATAAAATTACCTCTCAAAGTAAACTGCTCCACATTAATTTCAAAATAAAAAAATGTTGCTACAAATATTAACATAGCCTATGTAAAATAAATATATCTGTCTCAAATAAATTACTATGGTCACAGGCACACAACATCACTGAGGAGAAAAATAAATGCTGCATGTGATCTTAGCTTTCCCACTATAATAACCAGAATACACGTTTAATTTATGCTTTATTTTTTGAAGCATAACTTACCAATTTAGCAACTTTCCCATAGTCAATCCATCTGACAGTAGCAAAATTTGTAGATTCTGCACAGTTGAAACCATGATTAAAACCAGCATGGTAGCCATATGGGAAAGTGATCATAAATTCTCCAGCTTCCTGGGTGATCTGCAGGGTAGAGGATGTATAATATTTCCCAATTATAAGGCATCCCAAATTGCAAATACAGTTAAAATATATTTCCTATTTAAAAAAAGACAAAAAAAATGTTATCATGTCCAAGCTATACTAGTATTAAAGAAGTGCCCCCAGATTCTTCACTTAATTCTTTAATAGTTTTTCAGGAGACTTTTAAAACTTTTCTAAACAGATGACCCTCTGCCAATAGTCCAATCATTCAGCCCATAAGCAGAGAAGTTATATTTTATTTGAAGATGTCTGCTTTATTTTATTCAAAAAAGTGTTCATAATAGCATTGAATACATTTTAATACTTAAAAATTCACATTACTGGAATTATAAAACAGGACATATCACAACTGACATTTTTCAAGTTACAGCTATAAAAATTTTGGCAACACACACTGAATGTTATGGATTCTTGTTGCTAAAGAGTTGACTGTACTTAATAAATTGTCCTTTCATTATACTTGGAAAACATTCAATTAACTATTTCATTTAACAGTAAAATTTCCATCAAATAATTATTCAAATATATCTACAACATATAGGCATGTATGTGTGAGTGAGTGCATTTGCAAATATAATTAAAATAGCTTGGGTCAATCAGCCATCAACCTAAAAGCAAAGACAAAAATGTATTCAGTCCATTCCTTTTAAAGAAATCTGCTCATTTTTTTTTTTCTACAATCACCAAAACATACAAAACACACCAGGAGCTATGGAAGAACAGCGAAGTTAAATTTATCAATGTTTTTTTAAACTTGTATGCTCAATACTAGAGTATCAAATCTGTAACTCACTGATTCATTCAGCCACCTTCGTTGGAGAAATAAATATGTAAGTATGCACCTATGTGGAAACACATAACAGACGCACTGTATAAATACATGTGCACACACTGCGCTCAGTAACCATTACAGGAATGCTAAAATGGTGTGTGTGGAAGTTCCAACAACTGTCCTGCCCAACAATTCTAAAATGTAGCTCATCACCCCTGCCCCCTGCGACATCCCAGCAGGTGTTCTATTCCAACGAGCAGCAATTCAGCTGCCACCTGGCAGGCAGAGAATAGCTTATCAGGGTTCAACATGGTTCCAGTTCCATCATTTCAAGCCAAGTGAGAATACAGCCTGATTCTCTCCTTTTCTAGTCTCACTGAATCTCATTAATTATAATTGTGCTTGGAAATAAGGCATTTCCTTGTACCATGTGATAAAATAAAACTTACTTTGCTCAACTGTCACTAGCCCTATAAAGGAGAGTTGGGGGGAAGAGAGTAAGACTGCTGTCAGTGGGATAAGGAAACTAGCTTCATTGCTCCACTGAATCCCATCTAGAGTTCTTCCCTACTCTACCTGGAAAACTCCTTTCTTGCCATGCTGAAAAGTACCTATTCCCATTAAATGGGACCCTAAATATGCCTCTATATAGTTTCTAGAAACAGGTCAGTCCCAATTAGCTAAAATATAAAGCTTATTTACTGCCTCTATGAAATAAACTGATTTTTTTAAAAAAGAAGGATATACAGACAGAAAAGAACAAGTTCTTTTTAAGACTAACCAAGCATCATAATTCCATACAGCGAAAAACAGTGGAAAGGGTAGCGCACATAATCGAAAAGCAGACATTAGCTATTTGGCAAACATACTTTTTCATACATACATATATATATACACATATAAGAATATGCTCAAATACACTGAAAGAAAAAGAAAAAAATATTAGTCCAACTGGAAAATGATTGCCTAAAGAGTAAAGGTTGAACTGTGGAGGAAGAGTGCATTATTATATTACCTATACTATGCAAAGCGCTTCATATAGATAATCTCTTTTCATCCTCATAATAGCCCTATTAAATGGTACTCTTATTATCTCCATTTTCCAGTTGAAGAGATTGAAGCTCACAAAAATGATGTAATTTACCCAAGTGGCAGAATCAGAAATGAACTTGGGGAAGAATCAATGTCATTCCAAAGTCTGCTACTCTGTCCAAGGTTACATTATGATCATTGGAGAATAAGCTCCTCAAGAAGCACACTGTCATCACACATCCTTCATCAAGGTAGAAGGGGAAATGGCAATATTTCATATGAAAAACTGAAGCCACCAATAACCCCTCTAAATGGCTGGTGTCTCACCATCTGTGGACAAGCACTCACCATTCTACTTCCCACAGAAGCCACAAAATGTCCCATCCTCAAAAGACTGGATAAGAACGTGGTGCATTTGGTGAGCTACCAAATAGTACCTGGACAGCCTCAGCCCAGAAAAGGGTGCAAGGCACCTCTCCTCCCCAAATATTAGAAAGAAGCTAGAAGCTACTACAGCTTCCATCCTGGGGGAATAAGCCAATCCTGCAGCCCTGCTATTTCACATAACCCCCCTCCAAAGAACAACAATTCCCATCACCAGCGCTAAACTGTCAGAGCTTTCCCTGTCTTGGAGGACTCTATTCTGCTCCTTCTCTGCCTTCTAACATTCCAACTTAAATAAAAGTGCTTAATCAGGCTTATGACAACCACCTGAGAGAAAGTGCACTGATGACACAGGTGTTTAGAGGCGTCTGCAAGTAAGACAATGCCCGCAGAAGGAGTGGCCCCATGGGGCGCGGGGCACAGCCTGTGACTTCTGTACCTGCAGCACTGCGGCAGCCCACCCACACCCGTGGACCATACCCATAGTGCACATCTCGAAGGCACACTTTCTGTCGTGGGGAGAAGTATGTAACTGAACAAGTGGTGAGAGCATTCTCATCATGGACATGAGACAAGTGTGTCTCATGCGTGACTGCCACACAGACTGTTGATGAGTGAGCAGGACCACCCCAAGGTGGAGAATGTTTCCCAGTCCTTGCAAAAACTCTCCTTCCAACAAAGCCTGGACTGGGGGTGAGGGGTGGGGGAAATAGGTGGAAGACCAGATTTTAAGGGCCTGAAATGAAGGAAAGATTTAGTCACAAGGGAAAAGCTTTTAAAGTGGAAAACAGCAAGGATTATGGGAAGACAGTCAAATAAAAAATGATAAAGAGAGTAGAGATATTTTTTATTGTTTCTGCAAGTAACTAAAGACTTAATCCTCCTCCAACTGAGAGACAGCTTTTATTTATCTGGTCGAAAGTTTTTTTTTTTATTTCAGATTCTTCACATAAAAACACTGATGCTCTGTAATGATTCTGACCCAATAACAATCCATGGACACAAAGATTAAGAGTGATCTAGCATGTACAGAGTCTTACAGAACTTAATCTTCAGAAATATTCCAAAGAAGCAATATCTGATTATTAAATCATCAGGCAATTCTATCCATAATGAAATCTCAATTGTATTATGTCTGAATGTGTTTAGAAATAACATACTGACACCATACTCACTAATGCTAACCAACCAAACCATGAATAAAAACTGTTCTGATTTCTTAAAAAAAAAAAAAAAAAAAAGACAGCGTTAACATAAATTCTGTGCTCACATAAAAGACGTCAGTGAAAGAGAATTATGTATTATACTGTCAAATGTGCTACATTTTACTTTCAATATTGTTAAAGTGAACTAGAAGTGCATGAAATCGCAAGTAAATATAACCTGAAATTAATTTCAAAAAAAATGTAATTTCAGAATTTGAAAAAGGATACATGCATATGTAAAAAAAAAGAAAGAAAAACACATGTCAAGAGCTTTTCTTCACATTTTTCATTAGTACTTTTTTAATTAGTACTTTTCTAATTTCTAATCAGTACTTCCATTAGTACTTTTCTAATATAGTTAATTATTTTAACTATAATTTTAACAAAAGTGGAATTAAAGCCAATTGGGTCTTTAAAAAACAAAAAAAAAGTAATTTCAAATCAGTACTTAGGTAAATAATTGTTACCTAAGTAAAACATGAATCTGAATTTTTCTCCTCATACCCTAAAAATCCTACTGGAAGTCAAAGATATATTAGTTTTTGTTGAATTTGTCTTAAACACAAATTTTACACATATGAAATGATTCTGTTAAAGAGTAACACTAATATACCTTGTCAAAGGGAATGCCGTATTTCTTTAATACTGAGGGAGATATCAGTGTCATCTTGTGGCGAAGAAATGCATCACACCCTTGAGAACTGCTTGGGAAAAAACCTAAATGGAAACAGTAAATACAAGCAGTAATGCATTAATTAAGATATAATTTCAAATCAATTTTTAAGTTTATGTTCTAGTATTCTTATATCACGACGGCTTTACACAACTACAGATCAAGTCCATCATCAAAAATCACGGTGCTAAAAACTAGAGTCAGAATTCTTAAAAATTAAAGGATACATATTTTTATCACCAAAGGCTGCTCTTTTTTACAAAAAGATCTGCTAAGAGTTGTCTGCATAATACAAAATGACTAAACCTTAAAAACTCCAATACTTTGGCCACCTCATGCGAAGAGTTGACTCATTGGAAAAGACCCTGATGCTGGGAGGGATTGAGGGCAGGAGGAGAAGGGGAAGACTGAGGATGAGATGGCTGGATGGCATCACGGACTCAATGGACATGAGTTTGAGTGAACTCCGGGAGTTGGAGATGGACAGGGAGGCCTTAAACCTTAAAAATTTGCAACAAATTTAAACTCAGTCTACCTATTATCTGATAAGTGGATAAAATATTAAGGGAGGTTAGAAGAGGAAAATCTGAAGTTTTAACAAAGGAATCTCTTAGACTCCTAAAAGCAACCATTCTAGAAGCACTTGTCCCAATGCCCAGAATATAGTAGACATGCAGCAGTTTCCTATCTGTTTCTTTCTGATCAATTTTATATAGTTTCAGTTCAGTTCAGTCACTCAGTCGTGTCCAACTCTTTGCAACCCCATGGACTGCAGCATACCAGGCTTCCCTGTCCATCACCAACTCATGGAGTTTACTCAAACTCATGTCCATTGAGTCAGTGATGCCATCCAACCATCTCATCCTCTGTCATCCCCTTTTCCTCCCACCTTCAATCTTTCCCAGGATCAGGGTCTTTTCAAGAGTCAGTTCTTTGCATCAGGTGGCCAAATATTGGAGTTTCAGTATCAGTCCTTCCAATGAATATTCAAGACTTTAACTGCTACTGATTTCTGGAACTAACTCCCAGCCAGGACCACTCAAGAGCATGGAAACCTGTCTGTCTCACCAGCCTATATGGGAACAGTGTCTTGAAGAGGCCTTTAGGTGAAGAAGCTAAACACATAGCAACTCGCTCATTCAACAGTACATGATGTGCTGAAACCCAGCTGTTTCTCTCCATCTCTGCCTTCAACACTGCAGTCTGTCTGAGAAAAACTCTCATTAACTCAGTTATATGAGCTAGAGAAAACACACGTACTTGATGTCCTAGTCTTCACCTTCTGAACTGAGATGGAGACACCACCACACCGAGAGCAGGAAAGCAAGATGAGAAAGACAAGAGAAATGTGGATGGGACAGAGGAGAACCACAGAGACAAGACTTGAACAGAGAACTCACCAGGAAAGCATATGCTATGTATCTGGGTAAAGCAGAAAAAAGCACAGAGTTCTTTAACTCCATGGCCAAAATGAAGATAGGCCATTGGAGAAATGTTACTTATCTCACTCTGTGGCTCACTACATATAAATAGCTCAATCTGATGAAAGAATTATCAACATACATATAAATAGCTCAATCTGATGAAAGAATTATCAACACTCATTACCTAACTGCAAATAACTTTAACCTCAAAGAATAGAGGGTTTTACAATAATAGTTTTAAAGCAAATAAGCCTTTACTAATGCCACCATGGAGCATGTGAGGCCATAGATCATCAGAAGGAAAAAAATCAGACATCTAAAAAAAAGCTATTAGGGTATAAAGAACTACTTGCAAAGAATACCACATCATCTGCTTAAGCACCTATACCTGGATTGTTAAAAAGAAAAAAAGAAATATTTTCAAACCACTAGACCATTCAGGTATGATGTAAACCAAATCCCTTACAAATATACAGTGGAAGTGAAAAATAGATTTAAGGGACTAGATCTGAAAGAAAAAGTGCCTGATGAACTATGGACGGAGGTTCGTGACATTGTACAGGAGACCAGGATCAAGACCATCCCCAAGAAAAAGACATGCAAAAAAGCAAAATGGCTGTCTGAGGAGGCCTTACAAATAGCTGTGAAAAGAAGAGAAGCAAAAAGCAAAGGAGAAAGGAAAGATATAAGCATCTGAATGCAGAGTTCCAAAGAATAGCAAGGAGAGATAAGAAAGTTTTCCTCAGTGATCAGTGCAAAGAAATAGAGGAAAATAATAGAACGGGAAAGACTAGAGATCTCTTCAAGAAAATCAGAGAAACCAAGGGAACATTTCATGCAAAGATGGGCACAATAAAGGAAAGAAATGGTATGCACCTAACAGAAGGAGAAGATATTAAGAAGAGGTGGCAAGAATACACAGAAAACTATATAAAAAGATCTTCATGACCCAGATAATCATGATGGTATGGTCACTCACCTAGAGCCAGACATCCTGGAATGCAAAGTCAATTGGGCCTTAAGAAGCATCACTATGAACAAAGCTAGTGGAGGTGATAGAATTTCAGTTGAGCCATTTCAAATCCTAAAAGATAATGCTGTGAAAGTACTGCTCTCAGTATGTCAGCAAACTTGGAAAACTCAGCCATGGCAACAGGACTGGAAAAGGTCAGTTTTCACTCCAATCCCAAAGAAAGGCAATGCCAAAGAATGGGCAAACTACCGCACAATTGCTCTCATCTCACACGCTAGTAAAGTAATGCTCAAAATTCTCCAAGCCAAGTTTCAACAATACGTGAATGATGAACTTCCAGATGTTCAAGCTGGATTTAGAAAAGGCTTAAATCCAGAGATCAAATTGCCAACATCTGCTGGATCATCGAAAAACGAAGAGAGTTCCAGAAAAACACCTATTTCTGCTTTATTGACTATGCCAAAGCCTTTTACTGTGTGGATGACAATAAACTGTGGAAAATTCCGAAAGAGATTTGAATACCAGACTACCTGAACTGCGTCCTGAGAAATCTGTATGCAGGTCAGGAAGCAACAGTTAGAACTGGACATGGAACAACAGACTGGTTCCAAATTGGAAAAAGAGTACATCGAGGCTGTATATTGTCACCCTGCTTATTTAATTTATATGCAGAGTATATCACGAGAAATGCCAGGCTGGATGAAGTACAAGCTGGAATAAAGATTACTGGGAGAAATATCAATAACCTCAGACACGCAGATGACACCACCCTTACGGCAGAAAGTGAAGAACTAAAGCGCCTCTTGATGAAAGTGAAAGAGGAGAGTGAAAAAGTTGGCTTAAAGCCCAATATTCAGAAAACTAAGATCATGGCATCTGGTCCCATCACTTGATGGCAAATAGACGGGGAAACAGTGGAAAAGTGGCAGACTTTATTTTTGGGGGGCTCCAAAATCACTGCAGATGGTGACTGCAGCCATGAAATTAAAAGATGCTTGCTCCTGGGAAGGAAAGTTATAACCAAACTAGACAGCATATTAAAAAGCAGACGCACTACTTTGCCAACAAAGGTCCGTCTAATCACAGCTATGGTTTTTCCAGTAGTCATGTATGGATGTGACAGTTGGACTATAAAGAGAGCTGAGAGCCAAAGAATTGACGCTTTTGAATTGTGGTGTTGGAGAAGACTCTTCAAAGTCCCTTGGACTGCAGGAGATCCAATCAGTCCATCCTAAAGGAGAACAGTCCTGAGTATTCACTGGAAGGACTGACGATGAAGCTGAAACTCCAATACTTTGGCCACATGTTGCGAAGAGCTGACTCATTTGAAAAGACCCTGATGCTGGGAAATATTGATGGCAGGAGAAGGGGACGACAGAGGATGAGATGGTTGGATGGCATCACTGACTCAATGGACATGAGTTTGGGTAAACTCCGGGAGTTGGTGATGGACAGGGAAGCCTGGTGTCCTGCAGTCCATGGGGCTGCAGAGTCAGGCACGACTAAGCGACTGAAAGGAACTGCACTGAACTGCAAACATACATCCAACAGAAACATCAGAAATACCATCATTCTCTACAATACTAGTGAGAATAAAAGGAATAATCATACCCTATCTGGTCATCTGATACAGCCCTCTGTCTAAGGTTAATATTCATAATACATAAATAGAAATAAACAACCTGTGAAAAAAATGCAGACTCCAGTGAACGGTGAGAAAGAACCACATAATGTAATTAAAATGACGCATCTACATAATAAGCTGTCCTGAATCTACACCACTCAGTAAAGCACAGCAGAGAGATCCCCAAACACACACACACAACCCATGGAAAAGTTTTAACAATAAAATTTAAATGGATCTATCAAACTTTTCAAATCTGTACCTCTGCTCAGCACTGCACGAATTAAACTTTAAATTAAAATCAATGAAGAAAGAGGAGTCTATTTAATTTCCTTTTGATATGGATTTGTAATCAGGACTTGAACAATGTGGTGACTGGTCATAAGTTAATTTAAATTGGAAAACCACTGAAGGAAGGCAATTTGCAATAATTAAGAACTTCATACCAGTTCAGAATTTATATTTTCAATAGGCTATCAGAATTATATTTTACATTGCCCTGGAAAACACCTGATAAACCACAAGTTATGACACAAAGTACCCATCTCAAAATGAATTTTACCTCAAATCACCTGCAGGAGTACATGGTTCACACTCACGCCTCACTCCACCATTTATGAAAAATATTTTATTCAATATTTAAGCCAGCCAACATAACCAGAATACTATTTGATGCAAAATGGTAATTTTTTAAAAACTCAGAACTATTTCAGCCCATGGCTATGTACATAGTAAGCGAAGAAAATAAATTTGGAAACAATCACATGTATGAAATGTACCAAAATAGATCTGATAGAAAAGATAATATTTAACTAAAAATTCAACTGAAGACTATCAGTTTTCTGAAAGTCAGTAAATAAACAGAAAACAAGGTATGTGTTCAAAATTTTGGAAGTAAGTTCTTTAATGCATGCCTTTCAGAATCTTTTTATTTTCTATTCTTATGTTTACTTTCTTGATCTGCTTTTTCCCTAAGTTTTCAATAATATATTTGGAAGAATTCTTCTCTAAAAGTTACCATATTTGAATGTTACTACTGCAGCATTCCATTATATTTTCCAACTTACCAGTCACACAATGGGAGAGGTCCAGTCTTTCACAGTCTTGAAGACCAAGAAGTTCCAATAAAGAAACACAGCTACACTGACCCCTCAAGTACCTAGTAGTGGAAATAGCAGCTAGCATCTCACTAGCACACCTCACATGCCCCGTGGCCATTAGGTAATATGACAGGTGTAGAACACACAGAATAAAACTGGCACATCTTTCTGCAGCATTTACTTTTGTCACGTTAAATCATTTAGTTTATGTTTGCATACAAACAAACATAATTAGGGAGCAAGATGCAAAATCTGCATGCGTATTGTGGAGAGCTAGTGTTTCACTCCCCTGTCTTGTAAGGATATTTTGGTGGAAGCACTTGAGAGACAGCACACTGTGAGGTACAAACTATGCTATGGGAGTTTGATAAATCTTTATCTCCTTTTACAGGCACTTAACACAAGATTACCTGAGGACCAACTTTCCTCTCTCCTTCATTGCTCACAATAAACACATACTTTAACATTGCTATTAATAGAAGAGCTAAGTTTTAGATCAAAAACCCAATTGTTTGAATTATTTGAAGTCACTCTTATCTTGTCCACATAGTTAACAGAACAAGAGACTAATAAAGAAACCCTACAGACACACTGATTTCTAATACTAGTCCAACAATTCATATATCCATAACTATTTCCACAATCTCTCAGCTCAATTTCCCCGTCCATATAATCAGGATGCTATTATTGTCTTCATCAGTGGGTTCTTTTCTTTCCCCAATATCAAGATATAATCGACAAATAACACTGCATAAGTTTAAAATACACAGGGTAATGGTTGGCTATATGTACATATTGTGAAACGATTACCACAATAAGTTTAGTGCACATTCATCACCTAAAAATAGTTATTTTTGTGTGATGAGAAGTTTTAAGATCCACTCTCTTAGAAACTTTCAATACAGTATTGTTCACTGTAGTTACCATATAATACAGTACATCCCGAAACCTACTCATACTGAAGTATATACTTTGGGACAATCTTCACCCACTTCCACCACCCCCTTCCTCTGGCAGTCACCAAACTGTTGTTTCTACCTGTAGGTTTGGTTTTTATAATTCTCACATGTAAATAAGATCATTCAGCATTTGTCTGTTTCTGTCTGACTTTTTTAACTTAGCATAATGGACTCAAGATTCTTCCATGTTGCAGGAAAAGACAGGATTTCCTTCTTTCTTATGCCTGAATAATAGTCTACTGTATACATACAACACTTTGCTTTATTCTTTCACCTGTCAATGGACACGCAGGTGGTTTCCATATCTTGGCTACTGTAAATAATACTGCAATGAACATTTGACGTAATAGATGTATCTTTATATTTATTTCATTTCCCTCAAATATATACTAGAAGTAGAACTGATAGTATGTTAGTTCTATTTTCAATTTTTTGAGGAACATTCATACTGTTTTCCATAGCAGCTATCCTCGCTGGGTGGATCCTTATGGGAAGCCAGTGATATAAAGCACAAAAATCTTAGCATTATAAGAAAATAGAAACAACCTAATGCCCATCAACTGGTAAATGGAAGTGCAAAATGTAGTATATCTTTACAATGAAATATTACTTAGCTATAAAAAAGAGTGAGGTACAGATATAACATAGAAAACATGCTACATAAAAGATGTCAGGCACAAAAATTACATTTAAATGATTTCATGCATATGAGACATCCAGAATATGTAAATACCTAGACAGAAGGCAGACTATTAATTTCCAGGGGCTAGGGATAGGTGAAGGGAAATACAGTATGACTAAATAAAAAATACAAGGTTTCCTTATAGGGTGATGAAAATCTATTGGAACTAGACAGAGGTGATGGTTACATCATACAAATATATTAAACCTAACCGTATTGTACACTTCAAAATGGTTAATGGTTTATTTTATGTTTTGTGAATATTGTTTCTGCTGTTTAGTCGCTAAGTCGTGTCTGACTCTTGGTGACCCAATGGAATGTAACCTGCGAGGCTCCTCTGTCCATGGGATTTCCCAGGTGCTATACACATCCAAGGACGTCCTGTACAACATAAAAGTGATCAGATGCGAGAAGCACAATTCTAAGATAGAAGTCTACACATGCCCAATTCCACATTAATAACATTCTAGAGATAGAAATCTGGTTAGTGGTTGCTGGTAGGGAGAATTAATTAGAAAAGGCCACAAGAGAATTTCTGGGGCCTACTGATAATGTTCTGTATCTTGAGAGTAGTAGTAATTACACCACTGTATATATTTGTCAAAACTCACTAAACTTTATGTTTTAACAGGTGGCTTTTACTGTAAGTGCATTTTACCTCTATCTGACCTAAAGTATCATTAGATGTTTTTAAATTGTTTTAGAAATAGAGCAGATGTACTCTAAATCCCAATCTCACATGACAAACACATGCTGCTACTATTAAATCAACAAAGTTTTAGCCATGGTAAAAATTTAAAAATCAAAGCTTAAAAAAATCAAATTTTCTATAATATACAAACACTAGTCTGAAGAAATTGACATTAGTTATTAATCACTTAGGAAAGAAAGGAATAAGAAAGGGAAGGAGAGGGGAAAGATGAGAAACCAGACCTATAGAGTCTATGTTCACACTAGCAATAGATTTGATTAAGACAACTTAACTGAAATTTACCCGAGTATGCTTTGACAGAGTTTTATACAAGCATATCTCAGAGATGTTGCAGATTCTCTTCTAGATGACTGCAATAAAGCAAGTATTACAGTAAAGCAAGTCACAAGAATTTTTGGTTTCCTACTGCATTTACAATTATGTTTATACTATACTATAATCTCTTAAATGTGCAATAGAATTATGCCCCCAAAAAGTACATACCTTAGTTTTAAAATACTTTATTGCTAGAAATGCTAACCATCATCTAACCCCTCTATGAGTAGTAATTGTTTGCAATTCACAGATCATAAAACAAACCTAATAGTGAAAAAGTTTGAGATGTGAGAATTACCAAAATGTGACAGAGAGATGATAAGTGAGCAATACTATTGGGAAAATGGTACCAACAGACTTACTCAACATAGGGCTGCCACAAACAATCAATTTGCAAGAAAAAAAATGCATTTTCTGAAACTCACAATAAAGTTAAGTACAACAAAATGATGTAGGCTTGTAAAGGCTTTTGCAATATTCATATGACTGATATGATGCTTTAAAAGTACAGTAGCCATATAAACTGATGGTAAGGAAAAGGACAAAGGAAAAGGATATACAAGTATGTTTCTGTAGGAAATGCTTTTAGATAGGTGTATTTGATTCCTTGGAAGAAAAGCAATGACAAACCTAGACAGCATATTAAAAAGCAGACACATTACTTTGCCTATAAAGGTCCATATAGTCAAAGCTATGGTTTTTCCAGTAGTCATGTATGGATATGACAGCTGGACAATAAAAAAGGCGGAGCAACAAAGAATTGATGTTTTTGAACTGTGGTGTTGGAGAAGACCCTTGAGAGTCCCTTGGACTGCAAGGAGATCCAACCAGTCCATCCTGGTGGAAATCAGTCCTGAATATTCACTGGAAGGACTGATGTTGAAGCTCAAACTCCAATACTTTGGCTACATGATGCGAAGAGCTGACTCATTGGAAAAGACCCTGTTGCTGGTAAACATTGAAGGCAGGAGGAAAATGGGACAACAGAGGATGAGATGGTTGGATGGCATCACTGACTCAATGGACATGAGTTTGAGCAGACTCCAGGAGATGGTAAAGGACAGGGAAGCCTGGCGTGCTACTTTCCATGGGGTTGCAAAGAGTCTGACATGACAGCAAATGAACAATGAACAGCGTTTTGATTCACATGTGAAATTTCTTAACATGCTTATTAGTGAAAAGAACCAATGAACTATATTATGTGGGGTGATACTTGATCATTTTTACCCACATTCTTAGTTAAGAGGTCAACATTAGAGGTTTAGGCTATATTTGACCTCTCTGTTCTTCCTACCCCTTTTTGACCAATTAATGGTTGGGTAGAAAGTTATCACATTGCAGGTTTCACTCTGCTCCACATGTCCAATAATCCATCAACACCTCTACTGTAGAGACAAAGCCCCATGGAGCTCTCCAGGAGGAGAGCCAGGAGAAATTCATACTGACTGTATAGAGAAGGATGATGGTTCTCCTGAATAATTGCCCTATTTTTATCTCCTGAACATAGTGCAGCGAATAACAGGAAAGTTTTTCTATTTCAAACTGGCTTGCAGAACACTTAAGAGTTAAAACTTTCACCTAATTTAACAGGCATATAGACCATTACACATAGTTTTTTTACTGCATTCTTGAGACCACTTTGTTTCAGCTCCAGCTTTTTCCCACCTTGACACGATATATGGATCACACATGCACAGGTCACCAGGACTCCTCAGGCCAAGGACTTTGGCACAAGTCAGTCAGTCAAGCTAACCAGGTTTTCTGGCTCAACTTCCACCCCACAGAATCAAAGAATTTTTAATTCTCCTCCATAGTAATTTTTCCCTGCTAGCTGGCATTCCTTTCCTGAATTCTTCCTCCCATTCCCTACCTGTCATTTCTCAGAATTGTCTTTCACCCCACATTCTAATTATTGTAGCATGTGTGTGTTATGTATTATGGTTCAATGTTTAAAATCCCACTAGGAACATGGCTGGGTATACAGTATTTAAAATTCAACACAGACTGTGACTGTTATTCAATCACTAAGTCATACCCAACTCTACAACCCATGGACTACAGCATGCCAGACTCCTCTGTCCTCCACTATCTCCCAGAGATTGCTCAAATTCATGTCCAACGAACTGTGATATTTGACATCAAAAAGGTCCCCTGGAGAAGAGCATGGCAGCCCATTCCAGTATTCCTGCCTGGAGAATCCCCATGGACAGAGGAGCCTGATGGCTATGGTCCATGGGGTTGCAAAGAGTCAGACATGACTGAGTGACTCACACACACACACACACACATGAGGAAATTAAATTCAGGGATTGCTTCACCATTTCTAATATAACAAGTGATAGTACAATGAAAATAAACATACCATGACACATCACACATTGATCCCCATGCATAAAGCATGAGTTAGGAATGAAGGCAGAGGATGTATCACTGAACTTCATTTTTTATGTCTTAGGGAGTCACTTAAAATTGATTGTTCATAATCAAGGGTATTTAATTTATTAGCCTTTCAAAACCAAGCATTTTAATGTAATGTTTTCAGCCATTATGTAAATGAATGTTTAAAGGAATTACGTATTTATCATTTTGAGAGCTGATAAAAGTTCATTTTCCTAATTTCAAGTCAGAGGTATGAGAAAGGGTCAATTTGGAACATTTATAGAATTTAAATGACTTGTTATTTATTGCTACTCTTTCAGTCTTTAAACAGCAGTGGTTCATAATCCCTTTTGGACCAAACCATCTTGATGGATCTGATGATGGGTTAGCTTCCCAGAAATCCACATATATGACCAATTTTAAATATAATTTCAGAGAGTCCACAGCTGCCTGCATCCAGTCCACAGACCCTTTGTCCACCTCCTTGAACAGAATGTACTTAGTTGCTCAATCGTGTCCAACTCTTTGTGACTTCATGGACTGTAGTTTGCCAGGCTTCCCTGTCCATGCAGATTGTTCAGGCAAGTATACTTGAGTGAGTTGCCATGCCCTCCTCCTAGAACAGGGATCCCTGCTAATCAGGCTAAGACTCTGTTTCACAGGCTTAAACTCAAGATGATTAGTCATTTAAACATGCACACACACAAAAATTGACTGCTTAAAGAAACTTGAACTAAATTATCCCTCATAACAATGATTCATCCATTCCTTTTTATTGTCACTTTAATAGGTAAAAACAAAAACACTTGCTACAAGTAAATATAAGACTACAGAAGAACCAGTATATAAACTCTACCATCCTGTCACTTAAACAAAAGTCCTGCTAATAATTCATACTTACAAAATCTGCTGCACAAAGTCCTAACTCACATATTCTTTTTCCAGTAACCAAAATTTTGACCAAAGTGAGTCCTCTTTAATTTTTAAAAAACTATTAGCACTTTATTCACAATGAGAGACCAATGAAAAAGTCATTCTCTCTCTCTCTCTCTCTCTCACACACACACACACACACACACACACACCAGCTGCTCCCAATTTACTTTAATCCATATTTTGCTTAACTTAATAGAACCACTAAGATATTGTCTAATTTCTAAAATAGATGAGATTTAGACATTCTTAAAACTGAAAATCTTCAACACTGTCATTCAAGATGTTATATATCTCTAGTATCCTTTTTACTTCCCATTCAATTGTATCAGGTCAAAAATTAGAAAGAATGCAATTTCATTATAGGCAAACATAACAAGTATAAAAATTGCAACAATTCACTCGAGATTTTTTATTACATTTATATCTACATGATATTAGAAAAAAACTGTATAAATGAGAAAGCAACTGAAGGGCAAAATCGAACTCCTGGCTTTATTAGATGCAGACCTAACGTTTTTCAGATAAAATATTTGCAGGTGCCACCGTCAATCAAGATTTCAATAGAAACCAAAGATGAAAGCATTCATGCATAAAAGGCAACTGTGATAATTATGATGTGCAGACAAGATAATGGAAAATATACGAGGCTGCTTTTCATATTATGTATCAAGTGCTGCCTTGACCTAGACATCCTATAAGGCTCCCTCACATTTACTGCATTATTTTATCATTTTAATTGTTTACCAGAATTCAATTAATTTGTCTGACATCTGCTCAGGAGATAGAAATCCTCCACTGTCTTATAGGGTCTTTCCCCTGAATCATTTCTCAAAATAATGCTGCAAAAATTTTCAATAAACACGCAATTGAGTCTAAAGTTCCTTTTCAACCTTCAAGTTTATTAATCTCTTACTGATTAAGCTAATGGCATCCATTTTTCTGGAATGTCATTTTCAGGCAGTTTATATCAAAGTGTATACAGACAGTTTACAGCAAAAAATTTAACATGTGATTCCATACCGCAAAGTTTACATTGCTCCATTTGAAAACTTCTGGGGCAGTGAGGTGAACAGAAAATGGTAGAATAATTATCACAGAGAACAGAAGAGTCCACAGCATATAGATTTAGCACAAAGTTCACTGCCTGTGTATTTAAGGATTATGGTAATCATATTCTAAGCTGTGCTATAATCTATTATCCAGAACCAGGATCCATCCACTTAATATTCATGAAAATAGTTCATAACGAAGTTCAAGATTACAATTACATTGCTATTATTACTGTAATGTATTACATTATAAAAACACTAAGGCTTTATAGTTATTAGCCTGCCAAAATTATAATAATGCTTTTAACAAACATGATACCCTAACTATTCTTTCTAATACTCTTCCATAATTTGGAGGAAAGCAACTTTTAAATGTCATTAACAATATCTGTTCAGAGCTGTCAAGTCAGTGTCCCTATTTTATTATTAAATGAAAGCATACATAATGCAGGGACAAAACTCCTTTTCTACAAGATTGGCACACCTGATTGAAAGAACAGTGCTCCCTGAGGATTCAATTGAGAATAAAGGCAGAATGTCTTATCTTTAGTTGTCACTCAATGGAACTCCACTTTCCTCTGGAAATAAGTCACTAGTAGTCTACATCATCCTGAGTTAGGGTGGTTAGCAAACCAGAAGGGGGTGGCAGGGGGTGAATATGATTCTCCCGCCTTGTGAGAGAAGTAAGAGCAAGGCTGCCTGGCATATCTTTAAAGGAAGGAATAAAAGTAAATGGCACTCTCAGTAGATACAAATGGGCACAGAGTGAAAGTAACTGATAGAATTTCCAAAAGAATGGCTCAATCTGGCCCTTAAAGATGGACAAGCTCAGTTCAGTTGCTCAGTCATTTCCAACTCTTTGCAACTCCATGGACTGCAGCATGGCAGGGTTCCCTGTCCATCACCAACTCTTGGAGCTTACTCAAACTCATGTCCATTGAGTCAGTGACGCCATCCAACCATCTCATCCTCTGTCGTTCCCTAGTCCTCCTCCCTTCAATCTTTCCCAGCATCAGGGTCTTTTCAAATGAGTCAGCTCTTCACATCAGGTGGCTAAAGTACTGGAGTTCCAGCTTCAGCATCAGTCCTTACAATGAATATTCAGGAATGATTTCCTTTAGGATGGACTGGTTGGATCTCCTTACAGTCCAAGGGACTCTCAAGGGTCTTCTCCAACACTACAGTTCAAAACCATCAATTCTTCGGTGTTCAGCTTTCTTTATAGTCCAACTCTCACATCCATACATGACTACGGGAAAAACTATAGCTTTGACTAGATGGACCTTTGCTGGCAAAGTAATCGCTCTGCTTTTAAATATGTTGTCTAGGTTGGTCATAGCTTTTCTTCCAAGGAGCAAGCTTCTTCTAATTTCATGGCTGAAGTCACTATCTGCAGTGATTTTGGAGCCCCCAGAAATAAAGTCTGTCACTGTTTCCATTGTTTCCCCGTCTATTGCCATGAGGTGATGGGACCAGATGCCATGATCTTAGTTTTTTGAATGGTGAATTTTAAGCCCAGCTTTTTCACTCTCCTTTCTCATTTTCATCTAGAGGCTCTTTAGTTCTTCTTCACTTTCTGCCATAAGGGTGGTATCATCTGCATATCTGAGGTTATTGATACTTTTCCCAGAAATCTTGATTCCAGCTTGTGTTTATCCAGCCGATTATTTCGTATGATATATTCTGCATGTAAGCTAAAGCGGTAAGGTGACATATACAGCCTTGACGTACTCCTTTCCCAATTAGGAACCAGTCTGTTGTTCCATGTCCAGTTCTAACTGTTGCTTCTTGACCTGCATACAGATTTCTCAGGAGGCAGGTCAGGTGGTCTGGTATTCCCATTTCTTTCAGAATTTTCCACAGTTTGTTGTGATCCACACAGTCAAAGGATTTGGTATAGTCAATAAAGCAGATGTTTTTCTGGAACTCTCTTGCTTTTTCAATTATCCAGCAGATGGTGGCAATGTGATCTCTGGTTCCTCTGCCTTTTCTAAATCCAGTTTGAACATCTGGAAGTTCACAGTTCACGTACTATTGAAGCCTGGCTTGGAGAATTTTGAGCATTACTTTGCTAGCATGGGTGATGAATTCAATTGTGCAGTAGTTTGAGCATTCTTTGGCATTGCCTTTCTTTGGGATTGGAATGAAAACTGACCTTTTCCAGTCCTGTGGCCACTGCTGAATTTTCCAAATTTCCTGGCATATTGAATGCAACATTTTAACAGCATCATCTTTTAGGATTTGAAATAACTCAACTAGAATTCCATTGCCTCCACTAGCTTTGTTCGTAGTGATGCTTCCTAAGGTCCAACTGACTTCGAATTCCAGGATATCTGGCTCTAGGTGAGTGATCACACCATCATGGTTATCTGGGTCATGAAGATCTTTTTTATATAGTTCTTCTGTGTATTCTTGCCACCTCTTCTTAATATTGTTTGCTTCTGTTAGGTCCATATCATTTCTGTCCTATATTGAGCCCATCTTTGCATGAAATGTTCCCTTGGTATCTCTAATTTTCTTGAAGACATCTCTAGTCTTTCCCATTCTATTGTCTTCCTCTATTTCTTTGCACTGATCACTGAGGAGAGCTTTCTTATCTCTCCTTGCTATTCTTAGGAACTCTGTATTCAAATGGGTGTATCTTTCCTTTTCTCCTTTGCCTTTCACTTCTCTTCTTTTCACAGCTATTTGTAAGGCCTCCTCAGACAACCATTTTGCCTTTTTGCATTTCTTTTTCTTGGGGATGGTCTTCCTCACTGCCTCCTGTACAACATCACGAACCTCCATCCATAGTTCTTCAGATACTCTATCAGATCTAATCCCTTGAATTTATTTCTCACTTCCACTGTATAATCATAAGGGATTTCATTTAGGTCATATCTGAATGGTCTAGTGGTTTTCCCTGCTGCTGCTGCTAAGTCACTTTAGTCGTGTCCAACTCTGTGCAACCCCATAGACAGCAGCCCACCAGGCTTCCCCGTCCCTGGGATTCTCCAGGCAAGAACACTGGAGTGGGGTGCCATTTCCTTCTCCAATGCATGAAAGTGAAAAGTGAAAGTGAAGTCGCTCAGTCGTGTCCGACTCTAGAGACCCCATGGACTGCAGCCTATCAGGCTCCTCCATCCATGGGATTTTCTAGGCAAAAGTACTGGAGTGGGGTGCCATTGCCTTCTCCGGGTTTTCCCTACTTTCTTCAATTTAAGTTTGACTGGCAATAAGGAGTTCATGATCTGAGCCACAGTCAGCTCCCGTCTTGTTTTGCTGACTGTATACGGCTTCTCCATTTTTGGCTGCAGATATAATCAATCTGATTTTGGTATTGACCATCTGGTGATGTCCATGTGTAGAGTCTTCTCTTGTGTTGTTGGAAGAGGGTGTTTTCTATGACTAGTGTGTTCTCTTGACAAAACTCTGTTCACCTTTGCCCTGCTTTTTTTTGTACTCCAAGGCCAAATTTGCCTATTACTCCAGGTATCTATCTCTTGATTTCCTAATTTTGCATTCCAGTCCCCTATAATGAAAAGGACATCTTTTTTGGGTGTTAGTTCTAGAAGGTCTTGTAGGTCTTCATAGAACTGTTCAACTTCAGCTTCTTCAGCATTACTGGTCCGGATATAGATTTGGATTACTGTGATATTGAAAGGTTTGCCTTGGAAATCAACACAGAGCACTCTGTGTTTTTGAAATTGCATCCAAGTACTGCATTTCAGACTCTTGTTGACTATGATGGCTACTCCCTTTCTTCTAAGGGATTCTTGCCCACAGTAGTAGATATAATGGTAGATGGACAGGTAATAAGAACCTACTATAAAGCAGAGGGAACTCTAGTCAATCTCTGTGGTGACCTAAATGGGAAGGCAATCCAAAACAGAGTGGATATATGTATACCTATAGCTGATTCACTTTGCAATACAGCAGGAACACAAATTGCAAAGCAACTATATTCCAGTAAATTAATTTTTTAAATTAATTTTAATTAATTAATTTTAAAAAATTAATAAAACAGCAGCTAAAACTGTTTAAAAAAAGTGAGAGAAGAAGATGGACAAGGTCAAGGGAGGCACAACTGAATGAAGGTAGTCAAAAGGTACAAACTTCTACTTATAAGATAAATAAGTACTAGAAATGTAACAAATAACATGATAAATATAATTAACACTGCTGAGTGTTATATGTGAAAGCTGTTAAAAGAGTAAATTCTAAGAGTTTTCACCATAAGAGGAGATGTTTTTCTATTTATTTTCATATGCATATGAGATAATGGATGTTCACTAAACCTATTGTGACAATCATTTCATGATGCAAGTCAAATCATTATGCTGAACAGCTTAAACTTATAACATGTTGTATGTCAAGTGCATCTCAATAAAACTAGAAGAATAAAGAAAACAAAGAGGGACAGAGTCTTTAAAAAAAAAAAAAAAAACAAATTTCAAGTTCCAGTAAAGTATGCTTAATTTTACTAGTCTAAGAAGGCATACAATATTATGCCTGTCCCGTCACCTGGAAACATTCACCTTCATACTTCAAGCACTCTCAGGCCCAAGAGAGGGGGATTTAACACAACCCTTTGGTGAAATGATATGGCAACATGAAAAGTACCCATAAAACATCCTAGAGCCCAAGATCCAGTATCAGTACTTCTCTGAATTTATCTCAATGGTACAACTAAAGGAAATAAAAATTTTATTGACACAGTGATGTTAAGTACATTACATAAAGGAGAAAAAACTGGAAATAACTAAAATAGGTTAAGTGAAATCAGTTGACAAAAACAAAGCAGCCAACTAAAATAATCATGATGATTATGCAATATGGAAAAATTAAAATTGCTCAATGAGAAAAATACTTGGAAGCCAATAACTTGAAAAGAATAAAATTAACATAATGACATTCTACTCTGTAAAAATACCTCAGAAACAAACAACCTATCGTGTAGATAACAGATAGCAAGCTTACCTTGAGCTAGTCTTTCCAGTCGTTTTCCATGTTCTGGGGGTATTGCATACCTAAAATTTTAAACACAAATAACAGCTTTAGGTTTGTAATTGTTCAGCTCGTATCCTAAGGGTGTCTATTTCTAAATAATTTCATGCAAAAAAAAAAGTCAATCCCAAACTCCACATAGATGAACTAAGCAGAATATTAGAGAACCAAACATAGAGCTGTATCTCTTAAACACTAATCAGAGGAAACATAAACTTAAATCATCTATTTCAATGCCCCAGATCACCATTCCAACCACATTTTACACATTAGGGAACAAAGGCCCCAAGCCACCAAACGACTTGGACAAGGCAGCACCTGGCCACAACATGGAGATTAGAGCCTCCCTTGTAACACTCACAACACCATAGCAATCCAGGGCTATTTTGGGTTTTATGTTTTTTGTTTCAAGCTTGTTTAGTTTGGCCTTTGTTTTTAAGCAGAGTTATTTTTTAAAAACCTTTTTTAAAATTAAAAAAAAAAAAACTTAAAAATTTACTGACAAGCAGGACAGAAAATAAAACTATTACATCAATGTTTGTATCTCCACCAAACCTTTCTAAAAATATTGTACTTTTCAAATACTTTTTTAAATACAAGTTTACCAGCCATAAAAAAAGTTGCTTTTATTTATTTCACAATTATGTAACTTTTAAAGTCTTGATATATAGAAAAAGAATCGTTGGGAATTCCCTGGCACTCCAATGGTTAGGACTCGGCACTCTCACTGCCAGAGTGCAAGTAGGATCCCTGTTTGAAAAAAGGAATTGTTCATCCTTGAACAAGAGAAATTCTTCAAGTATTACTCATTTCTAGTTTGGTGTTTTAAAAAGTTAAATACTTGAATTTGTTTACTGTGAACTTACTAACAAATTTTAAAATAATAATCTTAAGTTAAATGATCATTTCATGTTTTAAATAAAAATATGTTAATCTTCAGACCTACATTTGCTGTTTACTAGCTCAAGATATATTAAGTACAAGTTAGGTTTTTACTAAAATAACTTTTCTCATTTTACTTAACACCACACTTGGTTGCATTTAATGCCACTGATAACATATGCAAAACTTAATTGGATCCGATGTAACTAGGCAATTCTCTAAAAGAAAATTCAACCATATATCCTGTTGCTTAAGGCACTGTTAATAAAAGTATTCCAACTGAATTGGAAGATAAAAATTTTAGCATAACTAAATGATAATCACTCAACATATTTATACAGTAGTCACTTCTTAACAATGTTTAATCCCTGGTTTACACTATCAAATATACCCAGAAAAGGGGACACACACACCACAGACAAGCAAAACATACATGCTAAGACATGCACATGTATACACACAGGCATGCACTCATGTAAGGGCTGGACATGGAGATATTTATATTTATGTATCCAGATTCTTAAAAAATGATATCAAAGTTACAGTTCATTAGTCTGAAATTCAACCATCTGCTCCCAGAAAATATAAGTGTAAGTACATATAAATGTATATATAAGCATAAATATAAGGATAAAAAATACCCTTGACATAGTCTTTCAGTTGGTTCTCACCAACTCTGACAAAAATCACATGGCCAACACATAGCCATCACATCTCTAAAAAGGGTTCTAGTAAAAATTCTCTGGAGGTTAATCATTAGAAAGATATTTGCCATATACTATACATGTATCAAAAATTGTTTAAATTAGACATACACTGAGTGTGCCTCCTCAATGCAGCTTGGGTCACTAAGGTGTAATTGACCATTACAGGTGGAACCTCACTTTGCGATGTACCCTTCCAAACCTACCCTCCGTGATGTGCCCAAGTCATCTCTGCAAACTACAGATCTGACCATGACAAAGCCCTGGGTCTTCTTCCATGGCTGACTTACCTGAAGGACAGAAGCTGAGCATTTTGCAGGGCACACAGACCTGCTGCAGTCCTAACACCTCTTCAGCTGCATCTACTGATCAATGTCCCATCAAATCCTGTTCTTTGGCTTTACCAAAGAAGCCACTTCTAGTGCCTTTGTTACTTCATACCTCCACTACTTTCCATCCCTTATTTCTGGGCTTTGTATACCCTTACTATCCCCGTCCAGCCAACAAAACCACCACTTCTTTTTCTCACCCAGCTTGAGTCATCCCCAGGGAGAGACCCACACTCCTCCTTTCACTCTATCAACCACACAGCAGATAGCCTTCCATCATGAACTCAGAATTTAATATTTTTTTTACTTTTCTGTCTCCCTTTCTCCCTTCAAACTCACTAGGCGCAAGGACCAGTGTCTCTTCTGGAACAGAGCACCAGAAAAGCAGATGCTCAGAAAGTGTTTGCTGATTTTTGTGGGCTCTCAAATGATGAATCATGTTCCTGATGAAATATATGGAAGGAAGGATGGAAGATGTGGAAGGATGGAAGATGTGGAAGGATGGAAGATGTGGAAGGAGAGGAAGAATACAGGAAGAAAAAAAAATCATGAAAGTGAGAAACTAGAAAAACATGCAAGAAATTATATAAGCCGATACCTCATTTCCTAAATACAGGGTCAGCCTGGCATACTCAGGACAACTCTACCAGTTTCAATTTCCCAATTCATTCAAATGTCTAATTCAATCAAATCTTTCTCCCAGGACTCTGTACTTTCAGTGTGGACTCCCCATTTTGCCTTCCCTTCTCTTCGTCCCCTGTGGATCTCACCCAGGGCTCTAGTGCATAGAAAATCCATGGACTGTGAAGGACAAAGTGTGCTCACAGTAGGTAGGCAAGACTGGGGGACCTAATTTCCACTTAAATGGCATGAAAATGGCTGGGTCTGCCCCCAGTAGACCATTACCATCACTAAACTATCTCCTTGGGCAGCTACAGACCTCATATCACTATCTTAGCATAAAAACTTTTATTCCTTCTGCTTGGTTTTCAAGATCCCAACCCCCAAACACAATTTAGCCACAGCCACAAATATCAGCAGTCCACTCCCAACAGTCTGGACTATTAATTATTCCCTCCCTCACAGGGGTTTTGACCTCACTTCTCACCACAAACAGCCCCTCCTTCCTGCTTCAAAACCCAACCTCCCAATCCCTGCCCAGATTTCACCTCCTCGATGAAGCTTTCTTTGACCACTGGAAACCTCAGCAATTCTACTTCTTTCCTACCTTCCAGAGACCTTCCATTATACTTCTCACATAGTGTTTATCATCTACTGCTTTCCACAGCTAGCTGTTGTGTGGTATGAATAAATCACTTTTGTGTGGATAGGCACCGTGTTCTGTGACAGAATACCCACCACCACACAGGAATTCTCAAATAAATTATCCCTTTTAACCTACCTAGTACAGTGAGAGTGTCTGCTTCACAACTGGGTACTCTGTGCCACCACTGCTCAATTAGGCAACTGATTCTTAATTCTTTGAAGATATAAGTGTGTTTTATACTTCTCTGTATCCTTTGAAAACCACCATTATGTCTACCATTGCATACCCACACATACGTATTGATTTGCTGAAATTACTAATTCTTCATTTACCCTTTAGGACAGTGTATTTGTTTCAGACATAATGAATATGACAAACAGTTCTGCTAACATTAAGAAACCATGAATCACTAATAAACTAGTAACATACTAATTAGATATTTTATTTAAAATTAGCATCTTTTATAAATTAGAGGGAGGAGAGATCTAATCTGAAGGCCAAGGAAAACAGAATAATCCTTCTAAGCACATCTTTGGGTGGTTTACTCAAAGAATAGACCCAAAATGGTGTTATCTTGGTGGCTGAAATTTACACACATTATCTTTAACTGAATAGTATCAGGCTGACATTTCAAACTGTCAGTTGGTGAAACTGTTTTTCAATTGGTACTAGATCCATTTCTTTGATTAAGGCTTTGTCTATGAACTGGTCTCTGTATTGCTCATTTCAAGATATGTTCAGAGCATTAGTCCATCAGAAATGTTTACCAGCACTACTCAGAGGGTAACTCCCATTTCTCTGATAATCCCCAATGTCCCCCTAATTTCTTTCAGGAAACCATCAAGGACAGTTTCACCAAGCCAAGGGCCACCAAGAGGAGCTCCATTTCCAAGTCCAGGCCACGCTCAGGCAGGTCAGTCCTGAAACAGCACAGACCTCAGCTCCCTTTCCCTGATGGAGGCTGTGTGTGAAGTCGCCCTGCCCTCCTTTGCATATATTTCCTCTTCTTCCTGCTGTTTCACTCTGTCATCTCACACGAAGATTCAAGCTCAAGTCCCCAAAGATTAGTTTTCTGACAGACAACTCTAAATTGCCTTTCCTTCTTGTACGAGCATAAGCAAGTTATACTTTCAATAGTTACTAAAGTGTTGAAAGCTGAGTGAAAAGAAAAACTGACCAATAAAATTACATCGCTCATCACAGCTACCATTATCAAGCACTTATAATATGCCAAACCTCGTGCTAAGATCCTGTGATTGAAGTTCTCTTATTAACACCTCCATTTTACTGATGACAAAACTAAGGTTTAGAGGGATTAATTTTGTTAAGCAAAGTCGATGATAGACTGGTACCCAAGCCCAGATCTGAGTCTAGAGCCCAAGATGTGCTCTCCAGCCCCATATCCCAATCCTGTTTCCTCATCAGTCACACCAAGATGCCAAGAGGAAGGAAGTGACAGGGGCTACCAAGCCCATCCCTCCCAAGGAAAACCCACACCATTTACAATGATCACTGCAATTACTGCAGAGTGAGCCAACTTTTGGAAGTAAAAGTTTTCTGCCTGCTAACAGGCCAAAGTCCAATATTCACACAGAATACTTCTCCCAGCTACCCTTCTTACATTACCCATTTTTAAAATTCGCAATTGAAAAAAATCACTACCTTTGAAACTAAAGTAATAATACATACCAGGCAAATGATAATGACATTTTAAATAAAGTGCAATTACAAAAAACAAAGCCATCAAATCACTACTCAAAACTTATCTTTGGTTCTTGTTACAAAAAGCTTCATGAATCAAAAAGTGCCTAAATTATATTTCAGAAAACTCAATATTTCTGAAGTAATTTACCATACACTTTTTAATTAAGGCCTATTCCTAATTGTGTCAAAAAGAAGGCTGAACTATAGATTTTTATATGTGTGATTATGTTACATTTCCACATTACTGATGTTAACAAGATTCACCATTTGCTCATTTATTAAAGTTTAAGCAGTAATATTTTATATTATGAAATCTCGTTAGTTAACTGTGAAAACAGAACACTGCTTACTTCATTTTCAGTTCTTAAATAAAAATAGATGAATGTGAGAAACAGAAACTGTGACTATAAGGGCTGCTTTGGTGGTAACCACCCGCCACCCCCACTGCTGGATGAGGCCCTCAGCACTTTCAGCAAAGGGATGCTCCTTGTCCCCACGTGATACTCACCCAGGGTCTAGTTCCCTTCCTCATGATCATGCTCCCTGGAGAGGGAGGGAATGGTGGCCAATATGCAATGAATGCTCCGAGCCTGAGTATTGAGCCCTGGCCCTCTTGCCTCCATTTGGGACCCTGAGGCCCTGTCAGGACCAGAGCTGCCTCTGGAATCTGCCCAGGGTTTGAAGGCAGTCAACTTTTCCTTCTGCCCAGTCCTGCCTTCCTCCCTCCCCACAGCGGATGCGTGCAGAGCACTATCCTAGATACTGCCAGCACACACCTGAGTCTCAAAATTGGTTTCCTGAGCAACACATGCTACAACAAACAATTACAATGCATGTGTTTGTAAGGAGGTGTCACTTAAGCATTCGACCTGCAAATACAAGCTGGTCATCTCTAACTATGACCTGGAGAATGAGGTGTTTGAGCTGAGGCCCTCAGAGACAAAATAAAAAGCCTCTGAGAAAAGGAATTCAGCCAGAGCTTGGCCTTACCCTATGCCCATCTGTGGCCCATTTCCTGACAGAACAATTAGATAGAAAAAATAATATCTAGCAGCCACATGTGTAGACCATCGTAAGTGAGACAACTGCATCAAGAAAAAGGTATTATAAAGTATTAGTTGATATCAACTATCAGATCAGATCAGATCAGATCAGTCGCTCAGTTGTGTCCGACTCTTTGTGACCCCATGAATCGCAGCACGCCAGGCCTCCCTGTCCATCACCAACTCCCGGAGTTCACTGAGACTCACGTCTATCCAGTCAGTGATGCCATCCAGCCATCTCATCCTCTGTCGACCCCTTCTCCTCATGCCCCCAATCCCTCCCAGCATCAGAGTCTTTTCCAATGAGTCAACTCTTTGCATGAGGTGGCCAAAGGACTGGAGTTTCAGCTTCAGCATCATTCCTTCCAAAGAAATCCCAGGGCTGATCTCCTTCAGAATAGACTGGTTAGATCTCCTTGCAGTCCAAGGGACTCTCAAGAGTCTTCTCCAACACCACAGTTCAAAAGCATCAATTCTTCGGCGCTCAGCCTTCTTCACAGTCCAACTCTCACAATACATGACCACAGGAAAAACCATAGCCTTGACTAGACGAACCTTTGTTGGCAAAGTAACATCTCTGCTTTTGAATATGCTATCTAGATTGGTCATAACTTTCCTTCCAAGGAGTAAGCGTCTTTTGATTTCATGGCTGCAGTCACCATGTGCAGTGATTTTGGAGCCCAGAAAAATAAAGTCTGACACTGTTTCCCCATCTATTTCCCATGAAGCGATGGGACCGGATGCCATGATCTTCGTTTTCTGAATGTTGAACTTTAAGCCAACTTTTTCACTCTCCACTTTCACTTTCATCAAGAGGCTTTTGAGTTCCTCTTCACTTTCTGCCATAAGGGTGGTGTCATCTGCATATCTGAGGTTATTGATATTTCTCCTGGCAATCTTGATTCCAGCTTGTGTTTCTTCCAGTCCAGCATTTCTCATGATGTACTCTGCATATAAGTTAAATAAGCAGGGTGACAATATACAGCCTTGACGTACTCCTTTTCCTATTTGGAAGCAGTCTGTTGTTCCATGTCCAGTTCTAACTGTTGCTTCCTGACCAGACAATATTAAAGAAATCTTTATGTTTTAATACTGATCTGTTCAAAATACTCAACAAATAATACATTCAGAAGTGCAGTGGTTTTTTAGTACGAGATGACTGATTTCCTGTTTTCTGTGGCATCCCACAGGGCATCAGGGTTTCCTGAGGCTTCCTGAAGGAAAGAGTTGCTGAGGGAGAGTTTCATGATACACATTTCAGGCAGGTCATCTCTGCCTTTATTTTCAAATTTTGTATAATTTGACCTTCTGAAGAAATTTTCATTTATGGAGTTTGAGAACCTCCATGCTAGGCCAGTGTCTTCCAAAGTGAGGACCCATCACAGGAAAATTTTTTCTGGTTTACGCATGAATACTCAGAATAAGAATTTGATTCACGTAAGACTTGGAATCCAATAAAATTTTGCTAAGAACAGGTGTTATGCTACTGCTAGAAAATAAAATGGAGTGTGGGGGTAATAAAAGCTATGCTTATAAACTGTAAGTTTCCTAAAGACCATTCTGTCTTATTCACCATGGTATTACTAGCACCAAGACCAGTACCTGACAGGTGGGTGACTCCATAAATATTTAATGAACAAACAGGAAACAAACAAACAAACAAAACCAAAAATCACCAAACACAGACGCAGTGTTTTACAGAATCAAGCATTAATATAACAGAAACAAAATGCCATTTCAAGAAGAATAAAAAAAATAGTAACTTCAAAAATTGGAAATAAAAACATGTCCATAAGAAATTATTTGTTCCTATCAAAAATTTACCAAAACCAGTACTTTCCCAAGGAAAAACAATCTTACCGTATTTGGAAATCTTCAGTGGATGGTATACTTTTGAAGTGATCATTTATTCAAAGGATAATTATATCATCCGTAAGAAAAAGTATCACTAGCTTAAAGAGTTCCACTACAACTGGCTTACAGAGTTTTAACACAATTAACTCCAACAAAGTACTGAAGCATTTTCAAGGAGATTTCCTATGATTGAAGTTTAATCTTCAAGGGAAAATTACCTACACAGCTACTTTACAGTTGGAAACCTCTTTGAAAATTGAGAGGCTTTCAAAAGTGCACATTACCCAAAGCAACCAAGCTACCCAACGACAACTCAAGTAATATTCAAAACAAACAAACCAAAAAAAAAGTACACAGCCTTAAATTAAAAAAAAAAAAAGTATTCGCTTACATGCAGATTTTTTTCTTTTTTTTTAAAGACATCAGTTCACAGAAAAGGAGATCAGACTTGTGGTTACCAGAGGCAGGAGGTGAGGAGAGGCAGAATTGGAGGAAAATGGTCAAAAGGTACAAACTTCCAGTTATAAGATAAATAAGTACATGAGATGCAATGAACAACATGATGACTATAGCAACAATGCTGTATGATACACAGGAAAGTTAAGAGAGTTAATCCTAAGAGTTCTTATTACTGTATAAGAAGAATTTTTTTCCTTTTTTCTTTTTATTGTATCTATATGCAAAAATGAATATTAGCTGAACCTACTGTGGCAATCACCATGGACAAAGCTAGTGGAGGTGATGGAATTCCAGTTGAGCTATTTCAAATCCTGAAAGATGATGCTGTGAAGGTGCTGCACTCAATATGCCAGCAACTTTGGAAAACTCAGCAGTGGCCACAGGAATGGAAAAGGTCAGTTTTTAGTCCAATCCCAAACAAAGGTATTGCCAAAGAATGCTCAAACTACCGCACAGTTGCACTCATCTCACACGCTAGTAAAGTAATACTCAAAATTCTCCAAGCCAGGCTTTAGCAATACATGAACCATGAACTTCCAGATGTTCAAGCTGGTTTTAGAAAAGGCAGAGGAACCAGAGATCAAATTGCCAACATCTGTTGGATCATCGAAAAAGCAACAGAGTTTCAGAAAAACATCTATTTCTGCTTTATTGACTATGCCAAAGCCTTTGACTATGTGTATCACAACAAACTGTGGAAAATTCTTAAAGAAATGGGAAAACCAGACCACCTGACCTGCCTCCTGAGAAATCTGTATGCAGGTCAGGAAGCAACAGTTAGAACTGGACATGGAACAACAGACTGGTTCCAAACTGGGAAAGGAGTACGTCAAGGCTGTATATTGTCACCCCACTTATTTAACTTATATGCAGAGTACATCATGTGAAATGCCAGGCTGGATAAAGCACAACCTAGAATCAAGATTGCCGAGAGAAATATCAACAACCTCAGATATGCCAATGACACCACCCTTATGGCAGAAAGTGAAGAAGAACTAAAGAGCCTCTTGATGAAAGTGAAAGAGGAGAGTGAAAAAGTTGGCTAAAAACTCAACATGCAGAAAACAAAGATCATGGCATCCGGTCCCATCACTTCATGAGAAATGGATGGGGGAACAGTAACAGACTTTATTTTTGGAGGCTGCAAAATCACAGCAGATGGTGACAGCAGCTATGAAATTAAAAGATGCTTGCTCCTGGGAAGAAAAGTTATGACCAACTTAGACAACATATTAAAAAGCAGACACATTACTTTGTCAACAAAGGTCCATCTAGTCACAACTATGGTTTTTCCAGTAGTCATGTATGGATGTGAGAGGTGGACTATAAAGAAAGCTTAGTGCCAAAGAATTGATACTTTTGAACTGTGGTGTTGAAGAAGACTCTTGAGAGTCCCTTGGACTGCAAGAAGATCCAAGCAGTCCATCCAAAAGGAGATCAGTCCTGAATATTTACTGGAAGGACTGTTGTTAAAGCTGAAACTCCAATACTTTGGCCACCTGATGTGAAGAGCTGACTCATTGGAAAAGACCCTGATGCTGGGAAAGATCAAAGACGGAAGGAGAAGGGGACAACAAAGGATGAGATGGTTGGATGGCATCAACCGACTCAACGGACATAAGTTTGAGTAAACTCCAGGAGCTGGTGATAGACAGGGAGGCCTGGCGTACTGCAGTCCATGGGGTAACAAAGAGTCAGACACGACTGAGCGACTGAACTGATCTGAACTGACTGTGGCAATCATTTCACAATATATGTAAATCAAACCATTGCACTGAATGATTTAAACCTACAGAGTGATGTATGTCAATTATGTCTCAATAAAATTAGGAAAAGAGGGACAGCAAATGGTCACATGTTTCTGCCAACACCTGACATTCCCTAGATTATATTAATCTTCTTCATTCAAGTGGGCTGAGAGGTAACTTAGAGGAGCAAAGACGATGACAGCAACCCATCTAACTCAAGCCCTTGTTGATGTGTAATGCCTTCTCCAAGGACATTCACTTTTTTTTAACCACACTTCAAGGAAGATTGTTACATGGGCCTATTTTGTATCTGGTCAGATCATTTCAGACATCACAGGACTAGATGCAATGTACACTCAGAAATATACATTGTAAAATAACATTCTGGAAGTGTCATGCATGAAGCCTCATATTAGTCACTTGGAGGAAAGAAAGAAGGTTGGATTTGTACTATCTGTGGATTTCTCTCTGGTAAGCTATCAAATCTGTTATCATCACTGAAAACCAAAATGTAGTAAAAGTGTCTAAAAATTTCTAACAGTTCTTTGTTAACGTCTAAAAATTTCCTATATATCAGGTTGATTGTATTCAAGACATCACACAGGATACATGACTGCTTTATTTTATAGGTTAATTTTATAATATTTACCCATAAGAAACCAAAAAGAATATTATAAAAAGATCAATGAAGCCTGAAAGCAGCATGGTGCTGTACACGTATGACATAGAAGGGAGCAGATCCCCCAAAAACCTGCTTCAGCAATTAAACACATCTATGAAGGCAATGGCACCCCACTCCAGTACTCTTGCCTGGAAAATCCCATGGATGGAGGAGCCTGGTAGGCTGCAGTCCATGGGCTCGCTAAGAGTCAGACACAACTGAGCGACTTCACTTTCACTTTTCACTTTCATGCATTGGAGAAGGAAATGGCAACCCACTCCAGTGTTCTTGCCTGGAGAATCCCAGGGACAGGGGAGCCTGGTGGGCTGCCGTCTATGGGGTTGCACAGAGTTGGACATGACTGAAGCGACTTAGCAGCATGGGCCTGTGGTGATGAGACTTACAAAGATGCTGTGGGGCTGCCCTCAAGAAGCCAAAAGTCTCCTTGAGGAGACAAGACCAAAACACACAAATCAATGAGAAAAAAAAAAAGTTCTAAAAGAACAGGACATAACAAAGTGGTCAAACTGACTGTTAAAATATTTAATATATAAATCACAAGAAAAGAGAGCAATGTTGGTTCAAGTCGTCAGAAAAAGAAACTTATAAACTATATATTCTTTAGTTTTCAGTTCAGTGTATAAAGAGGACTGTGTCAACTGCCTCTGCTTCGAGTAAAAGTCAGCGATCAATTGCTAGAAATGCTTTTACAATAAGTTAAACAAGCATACATTTTAATAATCTTAATATCCTAAATATATATATATATATATATATATATATATATATATATTATCTCATCTTAAGGAAACACCCCCAAAGGACATCTTTTCAAACCTCATAGAAAATAAATTAAGAGCCCCATCAGTCCTGGGTGTTCTTTGGAAGCAATGATGCTAAAGCTGAAACTCCAGTACTTTGGCCACCTCATGAGAAAAGTTGACTCATTGGAAAAGACTCTGATGCTGGTAGAGATTTGGGGCAGGAGGAGAAGAGGACAACAGAGGATGAATGGCTGGATGGCATCACTGACTCAATGGACGTGAGTCTGAGTGAACTCCAGGAGTTGGTGATGGACAGGGAGGCCTGGAGTGCTGGGATTCATGGGGTCGCAAAGAGTCGGACACAACTGAGCAACTGAACTGAACTGAAGTTAATTGAATCAGTCTTCCTAAGATTTTTAAGCAAATATCTGAACTTATTTGGGACTTTTCTTTGTCTGTTATCTGTAGGAGACTGGGTTTTACTCCTGTTGTGCAGCAAAATTCAGGTAATAGCGTCCACCCTCTTCTCCAAACACAAACATGGAATTCTGATGGGGGCTGCCATTCTTCATGTCTCTTCCCTCACCACCACAGAGGCAGACCTGTGACCAAGCCAGGACAATCACAATACTTTCCGACCGTTGGCCTGAGCCTCAGTGATTATACAAGAGACTGGAAGAGAATCCATGCCAGGAAAATTCACGGCCCTCCCCGATGGCGCAGCTTTCATTCCTGGTGACACAGGGAGGAATACAGAAGCCAGGGAGAAAAGTGAAGGCAACACATGGAGAAGTGGGGCCCATTTTTGAGCTAACGTAACTCTTAGTTTATACTTCTAGGAGCCAAGACAATTTCAACAAAACCTTCTCAATCCAAAGAAATTCAATGCAGACATTATTATATTTTTATGTATTAAAAAGAAATCCAAATAACATGAAGAAATTTATGAAGTATAAAAACTAGCTGACCAGGAGTACTAGAAAGAGTAAAGAGGACTGTGTTATAGCCTTCAGGAGTTAGGCTGGTCCTCATCCTGGCAGTTCTTATTCGATAGGCTTTATTTTTCAATTTAGTTTTAATTGTAGGATAATTGCTTTACACTGCTGTATTGGTTCCTGCCATACATCAACATGAATCAGACATAGGTATATATATGTCCCCTCCCTCTTGAACCTCCCTCCCACCTCCCACCCCATCCCACCCCTCCAGGTTGTCACACTGCACCAAGTTGAGCTCCCTGCATCATACAGCAAATTCTCACTGGCTATCTATGTTACATATGGTAATGTATATGTTTCCATGCTACTCTCTCTATTCGTTCCACTCTCTCCTTCCCACTCCCACTCCATGTCTACAAATCTGTTTTCTATGTCTGCATCTCTATTGCTGCCCTACAAACAGGTTCATCTATACCATTTTTCTAGATTCCATGTATATACTTTAACATATGGTATCTGTTTTTCTCCTCCTGACTTACTTCACTGTAAAACAGGCTCTAGGTTCATCCACTTCACTGGAAAGGTCTGATAGACAAAGCACTCTTAGCTCTCAACAGGGACAAACTAGCTTTTTCCATAGCTTCATTTGAGGGAACTGAATGTGAACAGGCATTTAAATAAAAAATTATCACTCATTCCCTGAGGAAGACAAAATCCTCAAGGTAAAACACATTCTTTCTAAAATGTGGGATTTTCTGATTTCAAGCAGATTTCCAAAAGCTATCTAGAGAACAAACCTGAAGGAAATAAAGCTGGGCCAGTGGCTTCTCCCACTCTCACCTACAATGGTCCTCCCAACTGAATAACTGCTATCAATTATCACATGATTGGAATCTAGCCACATTTTACCCTTCTGAAAATCTCTTATTTTGTCCCAAAATGTAAGAGGCTGGTTTCTCTTTGGTTCTGCAGAAAATCTCATTAAAAGAAAGCTGGTGCTATAAAAAAAAAAAAAACAACAACAACACACAAGCACTCTTTCTTCTTGCCTATTCCTTCCTCTTCACTGTTCCCTTTTCACTTTAAATCAATGGGAAGATTTGATTAAATCAAGTTAAAATCCCAGCTGCAAGACTCACTAGTCCCCCAGATAAAGAAGTTAAGGCTCTGAAAGTCAGTTTGAGAGTCCTTAGTTTAAAAATGGGGCAAAAAAACACCTATGTGAAACACCTGTTGTCTGGCTTACCTGAGATGATTTCTTAAACTGACTAGCACAATTCCTGGCACACAAAAAGAGGCACACATGAAGTGAACTGCAGTCACCAAAGACAGAGAACATACTTCATCGTCCTAGTCAAGCTCTACACCTTGAAAAGTAAGCTTACAAGCAATGAACACATTCGGTGTCACAGAAGTAACAGTTATTTGCCAGAGCCTACTTGCAGAAGTGCAATTTAAAAATAAAAGAAGCTGCTTTCCTATATGCTCGAGTCAAAGAAAAATTTTTATTACACAAATATTAAGTAACATATATTTTCTACAAAGTGGTTTCCAAACTAAACAGTTTGAAGAGGATGAAGAGAAATACAGAGGAATAAAGATAAGTAAGTTAGGTAACATTTGTGAACCACTATATCTGGTAGAGTTAATTAGCAAGGCTAGCATCACTAATCCTTGTTTTCCATGAACTACATGGTAAATAAATTTGCATTAACCTTCTGATTTTTCCCTGAGAGTCAGGATTTGATTCAACAGTCTCTTTTCATTTAAATGGTTTACTGGAGATCTTGTAGGTGGTGACGGTGGTGGCTTTAAGTGAAAAAGTAGTTACAAGGAAATAAGAATCCTGAAGGAATTTACAAGCTCCTGCTATGCTTATCAGGGGTATCAAAAGTACTTAATACAAGTTTAGAGTTCCTGTATGAGAACCCACAGTCATCAGTCAGTGAGTGACAAGACACTGCATTTCATCACTTCAGGAAAACGCGTTGAGATTTACCTTCAAAATCACAAGCACCAGACCTCCCTGACACTCTCCTCAGAGAACTCGATGTTAAGCAGGGGTCTTTGGGACTCACTGCCTGGACTGCAGAGATGTATGTGTGTGCGCCAGTGTGGCTGTGTTTATCTCCAAGTCAGACTGAGGTCTAACTAAAATATCATCCATTTGACCAATAAAAATTTTTGCTTCCTGTTATCTCTGACTCTCTACAAATACAGATAGCAGCTGAGTACAAAATTAATACCATATCTGGGGGGTATAGTTCCAATTTTTTAAACCTTTTAAAGTGTTATTATCTAAAAATATATAACATAGATATGCCTAAATGATCAGAATAACTTAAGCAGTTAATTTTATTAACACTTCAATTTATAAATATTTATAAAGATCCCACATGCCACAACTGAAGATCTCTTATGCTGCAACGAAGATCAAAGATCCAATGTGCCATAACTAAGAACTAGAGCAATCAAATAAATAAATAAAGTTTTGAAATAAAATAAGAAAAAGGAGGCATAGGGTTATGCAATAATTTCCCTGGGTGATATTCTCAGTAAAAAGCAATGCCAGAACTCAAAACACAAGACTCTGGGGCAAAAATCTGTGCACTTAAAATATTACACAGCACTAAACAAATTGATCTAAAGAAAAAGCAAGGAATTTAGATATATCACACTGAATAATATGACACTTTATTATTGCTACATTTAACAAAATTGCACAATTTACTGAGTAAAATTTAGCCACGTCCAAAATGTTTCAGCCCATCCTTAATTTTTCAAAAAACTTCCAGGAGAAACTTCTCTCCTGACTTGAGACCTTTTCATAGTTTAAGACAAGTTCCCTTAAACTTTACCTCTCTCAGTCTCAACAGAGTAAATTTGAAACTATCTTATTCGCTGTATTTGGACACAGTTTCTCAAAGACAGAGATTCAAGTCACCATCTAAATTCTGTATCTCGCAGTAATTAACCACTATCATACATGGTGCTTGGGAAATAAACTTTTATTTTACTGATCCTTGAAACTCCCACTCAATCATACACAGAAACACATCATGCCGAGTTCAGGCTCTAAGTAATTACTATGACCAAAAAATTACTTATTTTTATAAAGTTATTAAGACAACAGTAACTACTAATATTTGAATAGTTCTTTTACAATTTATAAGACACCTTTATACACAGTATTTCCCAGGATCCTCTAAGCAATGCTATTAAGATAGAGAATAAATCACGCCTCTGTTTGGCAGTTAGAGAAATTCATGATGAATGGAGTATAGTGATTTGCCCTAAGTCATTCAGCTGGCAAGTGACGGATTGGGATTTTTAAAACAGGTCTTCTGACTCCAAAGTCAATATTAATTCCAAGAAAATAAATATGGTAGCACTGACTGCCATAGCAATTTTCTGCCTATTTTAAGCTTTCTCTTTTTCCTTAAACCTTCATGCTAGAAATGTTTAAATAAATCGTTAGCTCCTCTAAAGTCTCTTCAGTACATACCTGTGTTCATGAACACTTACTCGGCAAAATCTGCTACATGTTGTACCCAGTAAACCATGTCTCATGGCTTCTACCTGATAGGCCAGGCCTATCAGCAGCTACTCAGAAATCTCTGGAAGCTTGGTGTTCTTAATGATTACACTGGAGTCAAGAATCTTTATAAAACATTTTACATATTATCCTGTCTGCTCTTGAACAGACTGATCCAAAACAATTTAATACTCTATTGATTCAAAATGAGAATTACTTAACAGAGCATCAAACCTCTAGCCAGATCCTGTGTTAAGTGCTGACAATTTCAAAGGGAAAACCACAGCCCCAAAACTTCAAAGCAGGCACAGGAAAGGGGCAGCAGAAATGGTCACATAATCACTTGAAAGGTGCAAGGACAGAAGCCTAAGGTGGTGCAACACATGGTCCAGAAAGCCTTGAGGCAAAATCTAAGGAACACAAGGGCAAAGAAGAGCAGCAAGCACAGTCGTGGAAGTAAGGAGAGAATTTTAGGCAGTCTTTGTAATACCTGTAACCAGAACTTGGTGCCTAAGGAGAAAACTGAAGAAGAGAAGGTCACTGAAATTGAACTCCAGGCAGTAAGACCAGACAGGAGGAAGACACACTGCAGGGAGCAGAGAAGTCAAGCATGAATAGGGCACCCCTGGAGAAGAGTAAAGGCAACTCAACAAGGAGAGGACACCAGAAAAGAAAACCAGCAAGGGCACATGCGTGTGCGTGCCATGCACACCCATACACCCCAACTTCACGTCACCTCCGCATCCTCTCGTTTTGTACATTGGGTAAAAATACCCATGTGCTTTTTATCACAAATTACAGAATTAGAACACTGGAGTGCATCCTGATTAGCCTTGTCATTTTGTAGGTGAGGAAATTGGTCCACAAAAGTACAGCTCTTTGCCCAAAGCCACACACATCAGTAGCAGAGTGAGGACCACAGCCCTGTCTTCTGCTGCTTGAGTCTGAGTCTGCCAGACAACTGCCCACCTCCCAATACTTACATGTATTTGTATGCTTCTACCACCTTTCAAAGCTTACTTCAAATATATTATGATGGTTACTGAGGTGAATGCTAAGAATAAGAAAAGTGAAAGTGCTAGCGGCTCAATTGTGTCCGACTCTTTATAACCCCGTGGACTATAACCCACCAGGCTCCTTTGTCCATAGAATTCTCCAGGCAAGGATACTGGAGTGGGTTGCCATTTCCTTCTCCAGGGGATCTTCCCAACCCAGGGACTGAACCTGGGTCTCCTGCATTGCAGGCAGACTATTTAGCATCTGAGCCACCAGGGAAACTTTATGATAATAAAGTTTACCTCAAAATTATTTATGCCAAGCTAATGTAATCATTCATAAGCATACTGGGGAATAATCCTTAGAGTTATTTATATCACTCTTTTCTTACAGTAGCTATCTTAGAAAATGGAATGTAGATTAACAGTCATAATTCACTGCTACGTTTTATTATTTTACCATTATAAATAATGGCCAAGGTTAAAGGTAATAGTGATAGTATAAATCTATTCTTAATGCTTATAATGGAGTCTATATGCTTAAAAATGAATAGAATAACTAAATACAGAAAATACATTTTCTGTATTTAGAGAGAAAGAGATACTCTGAGAGAAAGAAATACTTTGGAATCCAGTGTACTTATCCTCACTCATGAACAGCGTGGCCCTCTTCCAAAAACAAGACTCTAGAATCAGTCATATCCTAACAGAATATTCTCCTCTAAGAAATCTTTGTTGTTGTTTAATCACCATTGTGTCCGACTCTTTGCTACCCATGCACTATAACCCACCAGACTCCTCTGTCCATGGAATTTCCCAGGCAAGAATACTGAAGTGGGTCACCATTTCCTTCTCCAGGGGATCTTCCTAACCCAGGGAGCAAACCTGCATCTCCTGCATTGCAGGCAGATTCTTTATCATCTGAGCCACCAAAGATGCCCAAGCAATCTTTAGGAGATAAGTCTTGGCCCAAGAGAGAAGGGAAGTTACTACTGTCTTAATAACTTTATAAAAATAAATCACTTTTCTTAATAAGAAAGCAGAGACTTCATTTCAACTCCTCCAATACTAAAATGTCCCAGGCATTGTCATGATTGTCATGAATTTCTTCAAATCTACGGAAAAGTTTTGCGACTAACTTTTCAGGGTTGTTTTTTTTTTTTGCCATACCATGAGGCTTGCAAGATCTTAGTTCCCTAACTAGGGATGCAATCTGTGGTCCCTGCAGTGCAAGCACAGAGTCCTAACCACTGGACCACCAGGGAAACCCCTAACCAGATTTCTTAAAGGAAGTATATAATTGCTTATATAATAGATTTCACCAAGATATTGAATTTACCCATTTTGCCTATTTTACTCACAACAAAAGTGAGTAACAGAAACCATGCAGCTAAGAAACTGCCCAGGAGCCTACACATTATTTAAAATATTTCTCTGAGTCTCTCAAAGTTGATTCCCAAAAGTACTGAAGGATGACACTCCAAAAGACTCTACCATGGTGCTGAAGAAAGACGAGAGACTCACAGGCCTAGAGCGTGTGCTCACAAGCTGGTCCTCAACAAACACTTGTGTAAGAAATCATCTTTCCATCCCATTCTGTCAAAGTCTAGTTCCTAGACCACCTATTTAAAATGTTTACATCTTATTTATTCCATTAAGAGAGTAGAATGCTAAAAATTTTCCAAACAAAATGTGTAAGTAAAGCACTATTAAAAATGAGTTACAAAACTTCTCACTAAATTTTTCTCAGATCATAAAACTCCATCACAAAACAGAAAACGCCTGGATTTCTTTTCTAGGTCCTAAGAGCTTTGCCCTTCCACCAAAAGCTTTCCTGCTGATTAAATGTCATTTTTGATCATTATGAACTTTTGCTGTATTTGAATTTGCTGGAGAAAGCTTACAACTTCACACTTCACCAAATGATGAAACCTCAAGGGCAAGTAATAGCAAGATGCGGACAGAAATTATACATTGCACTCAAAACCTGATCAGCAGGAGAACTTGAAAAGAGGCCATTACCTTTAAATTGGAGGCAAGAAAGCTACTGGGCTGACACAAGCACCTGAAGAGCATCCTATCGTGTTCACAACCAGCAGAAAGAGCATATTCAGTATTTCCTGCCTTGTCAAGTTGATACCTCGTGTACTTTTGTCTGTGAATTATTCTCCACATATGTGTATTATAAAAAAAAAAAATAGAACTGATATTTAAGCTCTCCTAAGACTGTGCTCAGTCACTCAGGCGTGTCTGACTCTTCTGACCCCACGAAACATAGCCCTCCAGGCTCCTCTGTCCGTGCGATTTCCCAAGCAAGAATACTGGAGCGGGTTGCCGTTTCCTTCGCCAGGGGAACTTCCTAACCCAGGGATTGAACCCGTCTCTCCTGCATTAGCAAGTGGATTCTTTACCACTACACGACCTAGAAAGCCCTTCCTAAGACTAAAACCAACAAAATTAAGTTCAAACATGAAACTGGCTGACCACAAAGAACTCCAGGGTGACTGACAGAATAACAATCACAAATTTGTGCTGGGTACCATATGATGCATTCTGCTACTGCTAACTGCTAAGTCGCTTCAGTTGTGTCCGACTCTGTGCGGCCCCACAGACAGCCTCCCACCAGGCTCCCCCATCCCTGGGACTCTCCAGGCAAGAACACTGGAGTGGGGTGCCATTTCCTTCTCCGATGCATGAAAGTGAAAAGTGAAAGTGAAGTCACTCAGTCGTGTCTGACTCTTAGCGACCCCACGGACTGTAGCCCACCAGGCTCCTCCATCCATGGGATTTTCCAGGCAAGAGTACTGGAGTGGGGTGCCATTGTCTTCTCCGAGGGTAAATCCTAGAAGTCGCCAAAATTCATGCATTCATGAATGATGCATTCTACAGAACAATAAATCTTAAAATTGCTGCTCAGAAAGATGACACAGGTAATTGCAAGTTAAGAATACACATTCACATTCTTATTCTTCTCCCCATATCCACCACCAAAAAAGTGGTAACAGGCCTCCTTTTTCATGCCTCCTATCCCTCTACTCACCACATACTAAATGGAATCTGTCATTTATTCAGAGATTAGACCAGAAAATCCCTAGGTACATCCAGGAACTGAATTTTCACTCCTAACTTACATTCCCCATACCTTCCAGCAAATGCTCAGAGAAGTTCAAGATGCCAAATTCTTTGAGACTAAAATACGTATCAATCCATGACCCACAAAATGGTCTGTAGGCCAAATTTGGATATACAAATCACCATTAGCTTTACGGTTTTGAGCAAAACCCTAGGCAGAGTGGAAGACTCTGCAATAATTAATTGTTACAGTCAAGAACTTTCTTACAGCTCATATAAATCTGACTCTGCCAGAAAAACGGGAAAAAAACCATCTTCAATGGGTTCCTATTGCTCAGATCTCACAATTCCAAAGCAAATGAATATTAAACATGCAACTTGCCAAGACTTGGGCTCTCCAAAGTGGAGATAATTAATGCTGTAGAGGTCCATATCCTCGGTGTGCCATGCAAATGTGGTTTTCCACATGCCAAAATATAGATAAGGGGTGTTTACACCCTCAATAGAAATACCACACTCTTCCTCAACCACATCCAAGACCGTGTTTAGGCGAGCTATGTTCCATTCATCCACACCCTAGAAACAGGGAAGAGAGAGAAGGGGGAAAAAAGACAAACATTAATAAACTCATAAAGATAACATTTACTGATCAAACCATCATCTGCCAAAATTATTATACTGTATATTTTAACTCGCTTAGAAATTTAAAAAATAAAGCAATAAGTATCCAAGGCACATACACACACACATATATATATTTATACAGATCCGTGATTAATTATCCAAGATTAATACCAGCAAAATGTGGTTCTATATAAATATTAGTATAAAATTATGCCAAACGACAGAGAATTAAGGACCTACTCCCATCAGCTGTTAGTAAAAAAAAACACATCATTGATTCAAAGCATATGATCTGCAGCATGCTTTCCATCCTTGGAACACTATTTAGTTTGGGGGGTTTTCTGGTTTTTAGCTTATTTGCACATTACTTAAGTCATTAAACATGAGCCATCATCGCAAGACACCACTAACAAAATGTATCTTCTGTCATCCCTCTTTCAGCCCCATTCAATTTTGGCATGTGATACATCATTTCCTGAAAACCCAAGTCTAATTTTGGAAAAATCCTTAGCACTATTCTAAGTCACAGATCATTGTGCTTTTACTGCTTCTTCAACTAAATATCAACCGCTTATGCTGATGGAGAATTTTAAACAAAGATTAACAGCTAAAAATATTTATCTAAACTTTGGTAAAATTGTTGGAATAATATAGTTTTATAACAATAACACAACATGGCTGGTAACAGAGACAGAAAAAGTTGAGTCACTGGGATAAAAGTTAAAATGACAGGAAAAGATTCTAGTCTTATTAAAACTTACCAATCACTTATTAATGCACTCTAATTCACAACTGTTTACAATTTTTACAGACTATTTTTCTCATAAACTTTTCTCACGATAAAATACTAAATATCAGTGACTGGACCCACTTTTTTTGCAATCACGATGAAATGGCAGTGTCTTTAAATCCATTTCAACCTCCTCATGATACTATTAAAGAGGGACATTAAATTTATTTATGTATACCAAAAAGGGCCTACCCAGTAATTATACCAAGGCTTCATAGATAACCATGCCTAGTATTTTCCTTATTGTTCTGTTTTCATTATAGTCTTTAGATGACAATATAATCAATGTACTGATCTTACTTACTTGAGCTTTTGGGTCAGGAAAATTTTTGATGGGGCAGTTAATGAAGCTGTGCCTCAGGTAATATAACTGAAAAGTATCAGGGGAAATCACTTAATTCCAAAACTCCCCAAGACAGCCATTCTATAACTTAAAACCCACAGCAGGAAGCTTGCTATTTGGAAACTGTTCAAAGTTAAGTATCCTTCTAGAAAAGATCCTAGGTCCCAACTTATGAGACCTCATAAAAGTTCAAATTATGTAAAATATTTTATCTCACTCTATTTATAGTGATGCAATCTCTTAACCCCAGTCCAATCAGACTTCAGTCCAATCACTCTAATAATAGAGTCCTCCTATTTAAAAGTCATTATTGAGGCAATGAATCTGAAGTAATAAATGAGCACCATATTATAGGAAACATTTTTAAATTGAATGAGCTTGCAAATTAAGGAACAAACTATTCTTCTGAAATTCCTATATTTGAAGAAGTCTCATCTTTGTTTCTGACTGATATTACCTTTCAGAAATAACTTAGGCTGAATCCCTTGACATGACTAGACCTGTGGGTCTAAAGGGATGAGGGAAGAGAAAAAAGAATGATGCCAGATGACCCAGATTATGGCTCCAGCTCTGCCACTGCCGAGGGCAAAAATCCCTGCAATTTCCAGAGCTCCCATTCTTTCTTTGTGAAAGCATGAGGTACCCACCCAGAGCTGCTCGGAGGACTAAATAGGCTAAAGGACATAAAAACTTTTAGAAAATAAAACTTCTTATATTTGAGAACTGACAAATGTTTCCACTATTCTCCAGTAAATCTTACTGGAAACAAAACAAAAGCCAAACATGTGATAAAGTGATAGAAAAAAAAAAGTCCTATGAAATTCACTACTGAAATTCTTCCCATTAATGGGCAAATATTAACAATATGTTGGCATCAGCTTCTTCTGGGCAAGGGGCAAGGGCCAAGGCTGCCATGATGTTAAAACTTAATTTCTTTTGCTAAGATAAAAAGTCACATAATTTCAATAAAAGAGGTTATTAAAATATTAAGAATAACAGGTATAATAAGGGGCTGAGAATAAATCCTATTCCAAATTCCTTCTCCAACATCTGCTCTCCACTACTGACTGAACTCGCTAGCTGCCTAGAAGGACAGGTTCTACTCAAACTCTAAAGAGCACCAGGTCTCCTTCAGAGATTCAGACAAGGAGGACACCTCATTTGTCACTTGGGAGAAGTGTGACACCACAGTCTATCTCACTATACTGCACATACATGTACACTGCTGCTGCTGCTAAGTCGCTTCAGTCATGTCTGACTCTGCGACCCCAGAGACGGCAGCCTACATCTACTCAAAATAATCCTGTAACATAAGCAATGTCATACCCAAATGAACAAATGGAAAACCTAGTACTCCTAGAGCAGTGGGTGGCAAAGATAAGCCTGAATCTTTCTGACTCTAGGCCTTCACTTATAAACTCTATGCTTTCAGTTCTGATCACGTTAAAATGCAATATACCATCCTCTTCTCTCAGCACTAAAAATCAACAAAGATCCAAGGAGCTAAAATTTATGACAGGCAAATATATAAAACTGCTACATTCTTCCCACCCTGGCATACAGTCACCATACACAAACACTGGCAAAGCTTCTAATAAAAGCTGCTTCACTTCGGGCTTGGGGACAGAACTGATTTAGTGTAAAAGTAGTCTCCAGAAAGACACCAGCTACAAACAAGCCCCACAATGACAGGCTGGAAATCTGCCAAACCATTCAAAGCTTAAAGCCATCAAGTCTCTTCAGAAAGTCTATACACCAATGCATGTTCACAGACAAATGCCTCTTCCCAGACTCCATCCCCTCAAATAAAGCTATTCCATACAATGTCCATGGAGAAGGCGATGGCATCCCACTCCAGGACTCCTGCCTGGAAAATCCCATGGATGGAGGAGCCTGGTAGGCTGCAGTCCATGGGGTCGCTAAGAGTTGGACACGACTGAGCGACTTCACTTTCACTTTTCACTTTCATGCATTGGAGAAGAAAATGGCAACCCACTCCAGTGTTCTTGCCTGGAGAATCCCAGGGACGGGGGAGCCCGATGGGCTGCTGTCTATGGGGTTGCACAGAGTCAGACACGACTGAAGCGACTTAGCAGCAGCAGCAGCAGCATAGAATGTCCAACAGGTGTTTGAGCAGTATTGCAACTCACCTGACCTCCACTGAGCAAATGTTTCCTCCCTGGTCCCCATTTCCCTTTACCCCAATAACCCAGTGCATTCTAGGCATGCCCTGCTCTGTGTGTCTATTTACCCTGTCTCTGCCTGGTTTACTGAAATAATTCACCATTGGACCATAATTTGTGCACATATGTGTAAATGAGAAGTTTATCAAGGATCCTTCTTTTCAATCTCTGTATCATCCACCTAACAAGAATCAGACAGTAATCTGAAAGAACTCCTAAATTTTTATTACCATAGCCACTCAGGATCTGTTTGAGGATCAGGTTTTGGACTTCACAGAGGAAATAAGTACCCCCAAACTGGCATCAGCGTGAACGATGCCTCTATAAACCTACATAAAGAGACCGCGCTAAGTCTGAATTCACACCCTTGAACTCTGGGCCTGGGTCACTGAACACAGGGCACATCCAGGCCAAGGAGCTCCTTCTTTTTGGGACTATGAGCATCTAGAATGTTCTACAATGACTGTGCTAGGTCACTGGGAAATTGAAGCAACACAGGGAAGCAATATGCCACATTAGAAACCAAACCAGTAAGGAGCCCTCCCATCTAATACAGAGAAATATTGCAAAAATCACAGCAAACTAGTTTTCCCTAAAATATTTATAATGAACATTACCCCTACAAGTGGCTATGGTCAAAAAATGTTGGTGTCCTTTTCTCCTCCTCTTATAAAGTCACAGTGCCAGCAGGTACTCGGAAGTTTCTAAGAGGTCACGCTGTAAGGGAGCCTGTTTAACTCTGCTTTAACTCTACATTTCCCAAATGTTACTTGATCACAGGACCTTATTTACATAAGACATTAATATCTTTCTTCAACAATGTCCACATCCAACCCACATGTTTCTCCTCCCCACCCCACCTGCCATTATCCTCAACACCTACAACGTTATCCCCACACAGCTCTTTCCATACAATGCTTTGAGCCTTCATCTCTCTCCTGAGTTTCACTGCCACATGCCCAGCTCTAAGCTGGACCCAAAGTGACCCCAAAAAAATTTCTGAAATATATAAATTTATGAAAAAAATTTCATTAAAAAAGCTAATCATTAAAATAAGAAAAGAGCCACCTCCCAGGTGTTACAAACTCTGAGAAAATACTAAAAAAAATTATTAAAGTTTCTCAGTAAAGTTTTCAGATACTTTTATTTAGTACTTTTTACAAGATTACGCTTGTCCTCATTTGGCTCTCACCATCCCTTTCTATGACCCTTACTGCAGCCCAGCTAACACCTACTAGAGTAACATGATCCAAACAGAAGACCACCTTCCAAATTTCAACTTACTTTAAAGATAGGCTAATGTAAATTACTGCCACCAATTCATAAGGCTGTAATAAGCCCTTGAAGTTTCAAAGGTAATACACATGAGGAAAGAAAACTTGGTTGTTTTAAAGACTTCAAAATCAATCCATTTCACACAGTAATGTGGGAAAATTGAATCTTTCAAAAACTAAAATGAGAGCCTTGGACACATTTAAAATAGAGGGTTTCCTTAGGATCTTTACACATAAGAATAAAATTAGACTCATGTGAAATTCATTTTGCTTTAAAGTTAATTACAATGTGTGACACGATAGCTCTTTTTGCTGCTTCCTTTCCATGAAAATATCTCACATTCTCCAAACTTTTTACTTTAAAAACAGACCTCTTTCCCTTTTTGCATTTTTTTTTTCCTTTTTGCATTTTTATACACCAAAATACCTACAAAATTTTACAGCAGTGCTTTCTTTTCTTTCTGAAACTCTAGTCAATAACCAATGTGGAGCAAGTTTTGAAGAAACAAAAAATTTCTGCAACAAAAAGTACTACACAGTAACAAAAAAAAGACTCACTTCAAAAATGTAGCTATGAGTATGACAAGAAGGAATGTGGAGAAGAAAAGAAGGGAAATGCTCAATCAAATAAAGGATTATAGAGAGCTTGGAACCCCTGCCTTGAGTCTAGACCATTGAGACCTTGAAGTTATTTAAATCTCTGGTTCCAGGCAAAAACAACTCCAAGCCTTCTGGGAGAAAAGCATCCTCCATTTTGACTTACAAATTTTCCACAAATTAGGATCAAGCCAAAGCATAAAACTGAAGATCACCACAAATATAGGGAGGTAAGACCTCATGGAGAAAGCTAGCAAAAACAACTGGCCCTTCCCCACCCCAAGGACTTCTGGTATCAGAATCTTCAGAGGCTAAAGACCTTGAAATGCTTAAAGAAATTTAAAAATGGAATCACAAAGACACGGTAGACTTCTACATATGAAACATATCATTTCACTAGTATATCACTGATACATCATTTCATTTATATATCATTATTAAACTAAAAACTGACTGAAAGGATTAAACAAGAGAAGTGCTCACCTAGAAGGGAAAATTTAAGACATAAACACACAGTACAGCACAGAAAGATGAGACGAAGTATCTGAAAACCAAAGTTAAGCAATACTTAGGACAGAACGTCTATAGTTCATGTATTCAGAGTCCCAGGAGTGAGAAAAATACAAAACTAAATAAAGTCACTAAACGAGAACACTGATAAAACCAATTATATTAAAATTTAAATCTCTGTTCATTAAGACACTGTAATACCATCTATAAAAATATTTGATGTCAATTTTAGTTGACCTTAAATAAATATAAATAAAAATAAATACACTTTCAACTGAGTTGAAGCTATATAAAACAGACTTCTCAGAACTTTAATGATGCTACACTAAAGCTGTGGATGCTACAGCTTTTGTTTTCCGGTGGCAAAAACATCAAAATGCCTCTTATTGATTAAAAACTGCTTATAAATCCTTCATTATTACTCCTACTCTTGAAGTCAATAATATTCTATATGGCCAAATATCTGGGTTCATTCTGGACTCAGGCATTCCAGTACTCTTGGCTGTTGGTCTTCTTTTCCCCTTCAATATTTATTGACTTATTTGGCTGCATCAGGTCTTAGTTGCACCATGAGGGATCTTCCGCTGTGGCACACGGACTCTCTAGTTGTGGGGGCACAGACTTAGCTGCTCTGTGGCATGTGGGATCTTAGTTCCCAGACCAGGGATCAAACCTGCATCCTCCAAATTGCAAGGCAGATTCCTAACGACTGGACCACCAGAGAAATCCCCTTGGTTTGTTTTCTTTTTTAACTATTTTTATAGCAATGCCCAAGGGTAAAAATAATAATTTCTGTCTGTATTCCTTTTCAAGTATTTCTAGAAAAGCGGTTCAAGAAAACTAAAACTGTTTTTATTTCATGTAATATAAAATAGGGAATTGATTTTGCAAGTTCACAGATGAGTACTGTTTTTGCTATTTATCTTTATACATTATTTTAATCACATTAGTTACAAAGTACTTTTACATGCCTGTAAACAAACATCCTTTTACAGCACACCTTGTACATATGTAAAGTTTGTAATTCTTGCTGTTCACTTTTACCTGACAAAGAAAACAGTGAACACTACTGAAATCGTGGTAGAACTTTACTTGTTCTTGTCTTGTGTTTACCCATCTTGGCCAGTCACATATCTATTCAAGAAACATTCCCAACAGAGTCCAACAAGATCAGACTATAAACCTGCTTTCAACATTCCATACTAGATATTGACTATTACATCAACTATTAAGTGTGTAACATTTAATTGACAATTATATAACTGTGGATGGTTTCTGATTTTATTTTTAAGACTGTGGATTGTGTTTAAACAATTCAAAATTGTATATTCCTGATTCTGAGATACTACGTGGTATTGCACCATTGTCACTTTACTAAATGTGTATAACAGTTCCATGAATCTGATATATCATCATATAGCTTTAGGTGGCAGAATTAAAATTAACCTGTTAACCTCTCTCTCTCTCTCTCTCTCTCTCTCTCTCTCTCACACACACACACACACACACACACAGAAAGAGAGAGAGAGGGAAAATGAAAGAAACAAAAAAGTCTGAGAAGATCAAGACAAAATTGAAGCAAATTAGCAAATAATTCCACAAATGTAACTGGCATGGTTTTGGTATCCAGAATACATTAAAAATTCCAAATAATAAGAAAAAAATCAAACAATCTAATAGAAAAATAAGCAGAGGAAAAAACAAGAAATACAAATGATCAACAAAGACAAGACAAGATATTCTAAGTCATTTATAGTCAGAGAAAGGCAAATTCACAAACAAGATATTTTAAAGCCACAAGACTAAAAAGTCAAAGTTTGGTAAGTAATAAGATGAACAGGATCAAGTGATGAATACTGTCAGCATGAGGAAGCTTTTGAAGGTGCCAGAAGTGTTCTAAACCTGGACTGGTGGTGGTGGTTACACAAAAATCATTGAATTATACATTCAACATGGGTGGATTTTGTGGTATGCAACTTATACCTCAGTAAAGCTATCTTATACAGTGCAAGGGGAGACTTTGCTACAAAGTTTTTGAGAAACAAGGCAACAACATCTGACCAAGTTGAATACTCTCTGAGGCAGCACTTTCATTTCTAGATAAGTGCTTCAGACTACCTATATATAATACACCAGAAATCATACACAGGAATGGGTTCATAGCAGCAATATTTATTTTAAGAAAGAAAGAAAGAAAAAGAAAATATCCCAACAACAGGATAATAAAAAATAAAATATATACTCACAAAATGGAATGCCATTCAGCAATGGAAATGACTAAACAATAGTGCACAAATAATATGAAAAAACTGAGAAAACTTAAAGTCTTTGGGATAGTCTCAGAAGACTAATAAAGTGATACTACTTTTAATATAGTCAAAAATAAGCTAAACTAAATACATTGTTTAAAAATATGCATCTGTCTAAAAACAGAGCTACCAGATGATCCTGCAATCCCACTCCTGCGCATATATCTGGAGAAAAACATGGTCCAAAAGGACACATGCACCCCATGTTCGCTGCAGCACTGTTTACAATAGCCAAGACATGGAAGCAATCTAGATGTCCATCAACAGAGGAATGGATAAAGAAGATGTGGGGGCTTCCCTGGTGGTTCCCTGATAAAGAATCCGCCTGCCAATCCAGGAGACACGGGTTACCTGATCAGGGAAGATCCGTCATACCGCAAAGCATCTAAGCCCATGCACCACAACTACTGAGCTTGTGCTCTAGAGCCCAGGAACCACAACTCCTGAGCTCACGTGTCACAATTACTGAAGCCCATGCACCGAGAACCCATGCTTCACAACAAGAAAAGCCACCACAGTGAGAAGCCCATCTACCACAACCAGAGGGCAAAGCCCTCTCCCTGCAACTAGAGAAAGCCCACACACACAGCAACACAGACCCAGCACAGTCAAAAATAGATTTAAACAATTATTTTCTAGAATGACATACATATATAAAATGGAATACTACTCAGCCATTAAAAAGAATAAAATCTCATTTGCAGCACCATGGATGGACTCACAGACTGTCATACTGAGTGAAGTAAGACTGAGAAAGACAAATATACAGTACACTTACATGTGGAATCTTAAAAAAATGATACAAATGAACTTATTTACAAAACAGAAACAGATTCAGAGACTTAGAGAACAAACTTATGGTTACTAGAGGGCAAGGGTGGGTGGGAGAGGTAATTAGGAAGTTTGGGATTGACATGTACACAGTGCTATATTTATCAATAAAACAGACAACCAACAAGGACCTACTGTGTGGCACAGGAAACTCTGCTCAGTATTCTGTAACTACCTAAATGCAAAAGAATTTGAAAAAGAATAGGTACTTGTATATGTATAACTTAATGACTTTGCTGCACACGTGAAACTTAAAAAAACATTCGAAATCAACTATACTTCAACAACAACAACAAAATTTGCTTTTGGGGTTTTTTTTTAGGCAAGATACCAAACACAAAGTTCGGGCCACTCATGGTGATGGAGTGGGATAGCAAAGAAGGACTGTAGAAAGAGCATCCCATGGGCAGCACAACAGTAATGTTTTAGCTATGGGACTGCATGGTGGGTGTGGGGTACTCAATGTATCACTGTGCTTTAAAATGTAACTTTCACATATAAAATGAGATAATACATTCTAAAAATATGATAAAGGAAAAGTCATGAAAAAGAGAACATCTCCTGAGTCACATCCCACGGTACCGTGTCTGCCCTGGCACCCTGTCTTAGTGACAAGAGGATAGCAGCATATCTCGTGAGAAGAGCAGGCACCTTTTCTTTAGTAGTAACCCCTAATCAAACACCCTTCATTGCTCTGACATGACAGGCTTCGACAGATGGTAGAAAGAATAAACTGATGGTGGGTTGGACTTCTAAGTAAATGAATATTGCAGAACAGCATTCTTCACAATTTTCTTGGTCGGAATCAGCTAGTGAACATTTCATTAGGGCTTCAGGATTTGTGTCCCACTTTGCTTTACTACTGCCGCCAGTTGCAGCTGTTCCTCAGTACATAATATGCAGCAGGCCTTGCCCTAGGTGTTTTACTTATTCATCTCATTTTACCCTATGAGGTGATAAACAGAACTACGATCTACTATTAGTGCCATTTTATAGAGGCGACAGCTGCCGCAGGAGAAGTCAGATAACTCACCCAAGATCTCACAGCTCACTACTGTGTAACCAGAATTCAAGGGTGACAATGGAAAACTCTAACCCGAGCTGGCATTACTGTGCCCGAAGCCTCATAGCCAACCAATCAGCCAGAAAGTCAATTCTAAACTTTTATACAATCAAGGAGAGAAAGACTTCCCTCAATCCCCCAATGACTGGAAGGGAAAGTTAATAATTTGGTGATTATATTTGCTACTTTCCTATTTTTTTAAGGACTACCAATCAAAAAGATGATTTGGAAAAAACTGTATGAGGCCAAGAGCAGGATTCATGGATTCACTCAGACATGCATTCTATTAAAAAAAAAAAAAAAGAAAGAAAGAAAGAAAGAAACTTACAGAAATAATAAATAGAACTTGTTGACTTTATTTTATACATCTACACATGACTCTTGCAGAAAATCCTAAAAGGAATCTGAACCATAAAAGCCTTGTTCTCCTTTAAAGAGGATCAATTATCTCAACATTTAAGAAAATAGTAAAATTCCAAACCCAGACACTGACAAGTTCTTTGTAAATACAGGAAATTTAAAACACTACAATTTTTACTGATGAATTCATATTTTCTAGACTAAGGCTTCCAAGGTGGCTCAGACAGTAAATCTGTCTGCAATGCTGAAGATCTGGGTTGGGAAGATACCCTTGAGAAGGAAATGGCAACCCACTCCAGCATTCTTGCCTAGAGAATCCCATGGACAGAGAAGCCTGATGGCTACAGTCCAAAGGACTGCAAAGAGTTAGACACAACTGAGCAACTAACACTTTCACTTGCATTCTTATTCTCTAGACTACTAAGCCCTTTGTCTAATTCAACTCTTGAAAGTCTATTATACTGCAGTGTAACACAGTACTTCAAAATGATTGTCTTAATATACTTTTACAACAGAGATTGCCTATGTTTGCAGTATCTATTTTTACCTTCTTTACTAATAGTACCTCACTTAACTGAAAGAACAAAGTAGTTACAGCTAAGGCTAGTTATGCATGGTTCTGGCCAATGAGATGCAACTGGTAATAACTGAGCAGGAGTTCCAGGACAAAGCTTTGAGGAGGCTGACTGAGCAGGCTCAAATCCTGTGCCCTTCTTTGCTCACCAGACATTCAGACACAATGAGCAGCTACCACAAGAGCACGAAGGTAAGTATGTCATAGTGAAGGTGGCAAAAGTAACTGCTAGCAGCGCATGTCTCTGATGGCACCACAGAAGCAACATGGCCCTAGACCACCTGCCTCGAATTTGTAATGAAAACTAAACAATTTGTTTGCCATTTGTGGTAAGGTCTCTACTACTGACTCCTTTGCCTTACGCAAAAGGCAAAGAATAAAAGGAAAGATATACTGATTTGAAGACAGAGTTGGAAAGAACAGCAAGGAGAGATAAGAAAGCCTTCCTCAGTGATCAATGTAAAGAAACAGAGGAAAACAATAGAATGGGAAAGTCTAGAGATCTCTTGAAGAAAATTAAAGACACCAAGGGAATATTTCAAGCAAAATGGGCACAATAAAGGACAGAAATGGCATGGACCTAACAGAAGCACAAGCTATTAAGAGGAGGTGGCAAGAATACACGTGAAAACTATACAAAATAGATCTTCACGACCCAGATAACTATGATGATGTGATCACTCACCTAGAGTCAGACATCCTGGAATGTGAGGTCAAGTGGGCCTTAGAAAGCATCACTACGAACAAAGCTAGTGGAGGTGATGGAATCCCAGTTGAGCTATTTCAAATCCTGAAAGATGATGCTGTGAAAGTGCTGCACTCAATATGCCAGAAAATTTGGAAAACTCAGCAGTGGCCACAGGACTGGGAGAGGTCTGTTTTGTTTCCAATCCCAAAGAAAGGCAATGCCAAAGAATGCTCAAGCTACCGCACAATTGAACTCATGTCACACACTAGCAAAGTAATGCTCAAAATTCTCCAAGCAAGGCTTCAACAGTACATCAACTGTGAACTTCCAGATGTTCAAGCTGGATTTAGAAAAGGCAGAGGAACCAGAAATCAAATTACCAACATCCACTGAGTCATCAAAAAAGCAAGAGAGTTCCAGAAAAACATCTATTTCTACTTTATTGACTATGCCAAAGCCTTTGACTGTGTGGATTACAATAAACTGTGGAAAATTCTGAAAGAGATGGGAATACCAGACCACCTGACATGCCTCCTGAGAAATCAACAAGCAACATTTAGAACTGAACATGGAACAACACACTATTTCCAAATCTGGAAAGCAGTACATCAAGGCTGTATACTGTCACCCTGCTTATTTAACTTATATGCACAGTACATCATGAGAAATGCTGAGCTGGATGAAGCACAAGCTGGAATTTCAAGATTTCTGGGAGAAATATCAATAACTTCAGATATGCGGATGACACCACCCTTATGGCAGAAAGTGAGGAAGAACTAAAGAGCCTCTTGATGAAAGTGAAAGAGGAGAGTGAAAAAGTTGGCTTAAAACTCAACATTCAGAAAACTAAGATCATGGCATCCAGATGGGAAAACAGTGGAAACAATGGGAGACTTTATTTTGCGGGGCTCCACAATCACTGCACATGCTGACTGCAGCCATGAAATTAAAAGACGCTTCCTCCTTGGAAGGAAAGTTATGACCAACCTAGATAGCATATTAACAAGCAGAGACATTACTTTGTCCACAAAGGTCGTCTAGTCAAGGCTATGGTGTTTCCAGTAGTCATGTATGGATGTGAGAGTTGGACTATCAAGAAAGCTGAGTGTTGAAGAATTGATCCTTTTGAACTGTGGTGTTGGAGAAGACTCTTGAGAATCCCTTGGACTGCAAGGAGATCCAACCAGTCCATCCTAAAGGAAATCAGTCCTGAATATTCATTGGAAGGACTGAAGCTGAAGCTGAAACTCCAATACTGTGGCTACCTGATGTGCAGAACTGACGCATTGGAAAAGACCCTGATGCTGAGAAAGACTGAAGCCAGGAGGAGAAGGGGACAACCGAGGATGAGACGGTAGGATGGCATCACCGACTCAATAGACGTGAGTTTGAGTAAGCTCTGGGATTCGGTGATGGACAGGGAAGCCTGGCATGCTGCAGTCCATGGGGTTGCAAAGAGTCAGACATGACTGAGCAACTGAACCGAACTGAACTACTACTGACAGTAAAATAATGTCTAATACATTTCCTCCTTGGTAAGCAAATGCACAGGTCCCCAACTTGTCCCATTCTCTGGTGGATCTAAGAACGAAATATCATTACCAGAGTCTGTGATGTTAATGTGATCCCACTAAAGAAGTAGTTAAGCCACTTAGTTTTTGAAAGGTACCAAAGTGTGGGCAGGGCTTGAGCCTCTTTACAACTATTAATGTCAGGCAAATTACAATTAACATAAAGAATATATCTGTTTCTCCCTATTCCTACAGGACTTTATCTACTTTTTCCTCTGTTTCTTCTAGCTGTTTTTTCCACCTTACTTCATTTCTTCCTCAATGCAGCTTCGCACTTAAAGCAACCTTAGATTTAGCACACTCGAATAACACCTGGCAGAGGGCTCAAATAACATCGTTTTGTTCTTCATGAAGAAAAACAACTTAAGGTATTACCAATGGTCTCATTTTCATTCCTCTTAGTGAAAAAAATCTAGATCATATACATAAGCTCAACATTATTCCTTCGATGAAAAAGAAAATACTAACAATTTGCCAGAATATTAAACTACATTTTCTCATTTAGAACATACGAAAAATAATTCTTTAAAAAATTAAATGTATAAACCTAGAAACAGATAAAATCATTATATAATTTTAGTGATATCTTTTTAAAAAAATCCTGTTTTATTTAGAACATAATTAGAATCATACTCCTGGGACTCATGACTCTAACTGTCCCAGTGACCCCAAAAACCCACAGACAGGTGATGATTTATTTTGAGAAACCAGTGCTAAGAAGCTGGCAAGGGCGAGCAACTACCCAAACTCTCCATCTCAGCCAGACTTGTCACCCTTTTCCCCCTCAGGGATGGAACTCTATGTGGGACTCATGTGTGTGTCTATCAATTTAGCACTTTCACAGCCAAAACTGCTTTTTCCCCACAGTGATCCCACCTAACCCTCTCATGTGCAAGACAGGCACTTTGAGTCAGCAGTCATATACTCTGAGGTCATCCGGCAAATCAGCTTAATCTTCTTCTATCAACAATTCTCTAACAATACTCTTCTGAAAACACAGCTTCCAGAACTGATGGAACATTCTACATGCAATGTGACAAATGGATAGAAGTACTATTACACACACACACACACCCCCACCCACCCCTGGTCTAGATGGCATAACTTGAGATCATCAGGCTAAGACTTCATTCACTAAAGATCAGCCATAATATGCTGATAGTGAGTTCTTATTAAATAGAAGCTTTAACATAGAGTGAAAATCTAAAAGTTACAATCCAAGGCCAATAGCTCTCTCTTAGCATGAAAGCATGTCTAGAATAACAGTATTTTCCCTTGGATGTGAAAATTACACATACAGCTAGTGTTTTGGCTTCAAAATATTCCTTATTTCAGGATAAATCATATCCTAACATGATAAAAATACAAAATGGAAAGGACACTGGTGACTCAGTTTAAATATTTTACTCAGTTTAAATATTTTATCTAAAATATTTAATATTTTAGAAACCTGGAGCCTTAGAAAAATCTGTTGTCCAACAGCACCATCTGGCGGATGAACGTATTTAAGCCACCCCACTGCAGGTTCGTGACATTGTAAAGAGGCAGTGATCAAGACCATTCCCAAGAAAAAGAAATGCAAAAAGGCAAAATGATTGTAAAATAGTTGTCTGAGGAGGCCTTATAAATAGCTGTGAAAAAAAAGAAAAGTTAAAGGCAAAGGAGAAAAGGAAAGATACCCATCTGAATGCAGAGTTCCAAAGAATAGCAAGTAGAGATAGGAAAGGCTTCCTCAGTGATCAATGCAAAGATAGAGGAAAACAACAGAATGAGAAAGATTAGAGATCACTTTAAGAAAATCAGTGATACCAAGGGAACATTTTATTCAAAGATGGGCACAATAAAGGATAGAAATGGTATGGACCTAACAGAAGCAGAAGATATTAAGAGGTGGCAAGAATACACAGAACTATACAAAAAGATCTTAATGACCCAGATAACCACAATAGCGTAAATCACTCACCTAGAGCCAGATATCCTGGAGTGCAAAGTCAAGTGAGCCTTAGGAAGCATCACTACAAACAAAGCTAGTGGAGGTGACAGAATTCCAGCTGAGCTATTTCAAATCCTGAAAGATGATGCTGTGAAAGTGCTGCTCTCAATATGCCAGCAAATTTGGAAAACTCAGCGATGGCCACACGACTGGAAAAAGTCAGCTTTCATTCCAATCCCAAAGAAAGGCAATACCAAAGAATATGCAAACTACCACACAATTGAACTCATCTCACACGCTAGCAAAGTAATGCTCAAAATTCTCCAAGCAAGGCTTCAATAGTACATGAACCGAGAATTTCCAGATGTTCAAGCTGGATTTAGAAAAGGCAGAGGAACCACAGATCAAATTGCCAACATCAGCTGGATTAACTAAAAAGCAAGAGAGTTCCAAAAAAACATCAATTACTTTATTGACTACACCAAAGCTTTTGACTGTGTGGGGACAAACTGCAGAAAATTCCTCAAGAGATGGGAATACCAGACCACTTGACCGGCCTCTTGAGAAATCTGTATGCAGGTCAAGATGCAACAGCTAGAACTGGACATGGAACCACAGACTGGTTCAAAACTGGGAAAGGAGTACATCAAGGCTGTATATTGTCACCCTCCTTATGTAACTTATATGCAGAGTACATCATGCAAAATGCCGTGCTGGATGAAGCACAAGCTGGAATCAAAATTGCCAGGAGAAATATCAATAACCTCAGATACACAGATGATACTACTCTTATGGCAGAAAGTTGAAGAACTTAAAGAGCCTCTTGATGAAAGTGAAAGAGGAGAGTGAAAAAGTTGGCTTAAAACTCAACATTCAAAAAACCAAGATCATGGCATCCAGTCCCAACACTTCATGGCAACAGATGGGATAACAGTGGAAACAGTGACAGACTTTCTTTTCTTAGGCTCCAGAATCACTGGAGATGGTGACTGCAGCCATGAAATTAAAAGACGCTTCCTCCTTGGAAGGAAAGTTATGACCAACCTAGATAGCATATTAACAAGCAGAGACATTACTTTGTCCACAAAGGTCGTCTAGTCAAGGCTATGGTGTTTCCAGTAGTCATGTATGGATGTGAGAGTTGGACTATAAAGAAAGCTGAGCATTGAAGAATTGATCGTTTTGAACCGTGGTGTTGGAGAAGACTCTTAAGAATCCCTTGGACTGCAAGGAGATCCAATCAGTCCATCCTAAAGGAAATCAGTCCTGAATATTCATTGGAAGGACTGAAGCTGAAGCTGAAACTCCAATACTTTGGCCACCTGATATGAAGAACTGACTCACTGGAAAAGACCCTGATGCTGGGAAAGATTGAAGCCAGGAGGAGAAGGGGATGACAGAGGATGAGATGGTTGGACGGCATCATGGACTCAACGGACATGAGTTTGAGCAAGCTCCAGGATTTGGTGATGGACAAGGAAGCCTGGCGTGCTGCAGTCCATGGGGTTGCAAAGAGTTGGACATGACTGAGCAAATGAACTGAACTGAACTGCGGGAAGATAAGAGAGTCATCTGCAAGGTTAAATGCCAGTAATACTAAAATCTTAGTATAAAAAAATTCCTATGCTTTCAGCCAGTGGATTTCTTCTAAAGGGGTTCTTGACAAAATTCTAATATAAAAGAAATCTAGAACTCAAAAAATTCCTTATCTAAGACTTCGATTTCACCTTCTTGAAGAAATGTTACTTAAAGCAAACATGTTTAAGCTGAGAGGAACCTCAGAGAGCTGTTAATTCAATCCTTTCCCTTTATAGACTCTAAGGCAACAACTGTTTTCCTGAAAGTCACAGCTAGGGATGGCAGACATGAATTATTATATACGTAAATAGGCCAAATATTCTATGCTATTTAATACAGCTTTCTGTTTTTCTGTGGAGAAAGGCAGGAAATGAGGCAGTGTTGGTGGCAAAGTGCCTCTGTTAGCAGTGGGTTAACAGAGGTTAAAGTGCCTCATGGGTTAGTGATGATCTGGTCACCCCTCAGTGCCTCACGGGCCAACCCTACCCTAACCGTAGGAACTGTCACACCCTCCTTGCTCTGCGGCCCCCACCGTCCTTCTCCACCTTAGATTTATCTGCTTCCCCTGTTCAAGAAAATCATCCTACCAATAAAAATAAGAGATACAATAAATGTTAAATCATCCCGTTGAAGAACATCTGTAATCATGGCAAAGCATTCACTATGTGCTAAAGTGAGAGGGAGAAGAAACAAAACCAAACTATGTTCATCACGATACCACACCTGTTCAAAAAAATAAAACTACTGAGCACTAAACAGAGAAAAAGCATTGGAAGGGAAGACACTGAACTCTTTTGACAGTTCTGGTTTCTGAATGCCAGGATTATGAGTGATTTCAATTTTCTCTGTCATTTAATGCTTTTCATCATTTTTATAATACTTGTATTAACAAAAGTAATTTTTACCTAAAAAAGTTATGCATTTATAATCATAGACTATAAAGAAAAAAAAAAGGGAAACTAGAAAGAGTACATACACACACATCCATCTATCCAATACATCTGTAGCAAAAAAAAGAAAAAATTCCCTAGCTCTCATGAAGAAATATGCAGTAAAAGATGTAATTTTTTGTCTTTTTAAGGTTTGTCACTGTATTTTTCAAACAGCTTTGAATTTTCTATCAATTATCTATTAATAAATACATGGATGATAAAAGTAATAGACTAGCAAATTAATATGAAAGGAAAATCTTACAAACACAGTTTAAAATATTTTATATGTCTTAAGATGCAGGAACTTGAGTTTACACCCCAAGCCCATTTTCTGCTTAAAAAATTTTGCCAGAGATCTATGTCAGAATTTATGGCTTGATGCTCCCCCAAATAACTCCATGACTTCTTGTTGGAGAACCACTGTCTCGTAATGCAATTAGGTCTCTGAGGTTCATATCAGGGACACAGTGACCTGAAGGTCTATAAACAAGAACGGAAAACTGTTAGCTTGCCTCAAGATGCCTGCATCATTTACATAGAGTGAGATAAGAGAAGGAATCTCCTGCTGAATATCTTACAGCAGAGGTTTTCACAATGTTGCCCAAAGGCCACTGGGTCTGTGGCATCAAAGCCACTGTCACAACTATACCAAGACACTATTCTCCTTTTTCACTCTCATTCTCCCATGTGTGTAAGGTAGAGTGTGCAGAATACTACATGATATCACAACAGATTAAATGCAAAAAGCAGATACAAGATTCTGGAAAGGGGTTTCTATTTAAGCTAGACATTAGTGAGAATTGCATGGAGCCTGGCAATTAGAGGAGCCTGGCAAGCTACACAGTCCATGGGCCACAAAGAGGACAGTCACTTAGATATGACTAAGTGACTAGCAACCCTGAGACACTAGTGACTTAAAAAACCCATTAAAAAATGCCACTTCTCTCACTGAATTCTGTGTTTAGGAAAATATAATCATTTTTTTAAAAAAATATGAATATTACATAACAATTATTTTTAATGATTTAAATATTTTGAAACCTGAGTCTGAGTGAACTCCGGGAGTTGGTGATGGACAGGGAGGCCTGGCGTGCTGCGATTCATGGGGTCGCAAAGAGTCGGACATGACTGAGCGACTGAACTGAACTGAACTGAAACCTTTTCAGTTTTAATTTCTAATACAATAAACAAGGATAGATATAACCCACACAAACAACAACTCTTTGAAGTCCATAATAAATTATTAAAAGTATAAATAAGTGCTGAAAAGGCCAAAATTTGAGAACTACTATCTCAGCTGGTTCAGAAAAACACCCACTGGGGATCATGACCACTCTGGGGTCAAGATCACTCTGACCCCACCCTCCTCCCTCCTTCCTAAAAGCACTCTCCAAGCCTCTTGCCATGACCAGTTCCTCTTGTAAGCCATTATATGATCACACTTTCTAAGGCATGATTCTGATCCTACCCCTTCCCTATTAAATAATCTCAAACCGTTCTTCAAGATGTAGAGAGTGATAACCAAAAAATTTCAGAAAACTCCATGATCTGGCCTTAGGCTATTTTACCAATGTCATGTACACATCAACCCTACTATTATTTAGGTGCATTCTTGGAAGCAGATGTTACAAGAGAGTCTATGAGAAATGATCCCTGCCATCACTGGACTCAGAGTTTATGTGAAACAAAGAGAAATAAGGCAAGTATCCTTCATTTTCTGTCCTCATTTTCCAAATATCTGCTGTAGTAATGTATTTTTTTACCCTAAATTCACTGACCAAATCAAAAACTCTATAATGACCTGTGAACATCCACCAGCAGAAAGCTTTCAGTTGCATGCAAATCTATGTAAGGTAACAAAGACGGCAATTCAGTTATATCTCAGTTCTTGTCCTTAAAGGCTTATGCTTTGTGCCCAGCATAAATGTACTGGGCATCACTGCTAAAATCTTCCAAGCACTATTGGTGAAAATGTGTTCTTCAAATGTGGAAAAACCTGAGAAGAAAGTGAGCATAGAGAAAGCTGAAGGTGATGGCACACAGTATTGGAGGGCAGTGCAAAAGACGTGATCTCAGCATGTCCACACCTCACAACACAGCAAAGTTGCTCCTGGGAAGCTGAATTGTGTTACTTGAACCAACACCATACATAAAAAACTAGAGAAACTCCCTGTGCAGTAGACTGATAAGTCATTCTCAGTGTAGGAGACCACTGAGTACCAGGCTGGTACAGGAGATGACAAACACCTTCAATGATATGATGCTCAGTGGCTCAGTCGTGTTCGACTGTTTGTGACCCCCATGGACTGTAGCCCGCCAGGCTCCTCTGTCCATGGGATTTCCCAAGCAAGAATACTGGAGTGGGTTTCCATTCCTCCTCCAGGGGATTGTCCTGACCCAGGGATCGAACCCACATCACGGGCGAATTCTTTACCACTGAGCCACCAGGGAAGCCCAAGGCAGTTGCAAAGTGAAGGAACATGATGTCAGCAAAGCAGGTGAGTATCAAAGCAAGACTGGGAGAACAGTGATAAAACAGTGCAAGCTGTGGGTCACGGGGGAAGTGGCCTCCCCTCACAGTGAGATGTGCTATCTTCCTCCAATGAACTGCTGAAAACTATCATCAAAGACAGTTCCCCACAAGGGAAACAGTCAATTATAATGCCATGTCATCCCACAGGGTTAGTCAAAAGAAAGAAGTACCTAGACATTAAGCTTCCAAAGAAGGCTAAACTCCTGTGAGACAGGAACCTTGCTGGTGAACTACTGTGAAAAACATCATCTCAAAGGGGCCACTGCTGACAGCAATGCCTGTTAGGATATGAATGAAGTATTTAAATCAGAAAGCCCAGATGATGGAGGAGACAGGTGAGGCTTAGGGAAGGAAGTGTCTATCACCACTCAACCAAGGGAAAACCCTGCAAAGAAGACAGTTTTGAAAACAGATTAATACTATTTGAGATTCTTCTAGTGTTATCAAGAAGATACTAGCCAGCTTAAGGAAAGTACGTGGAACTTCATTTTTAAACCTTGATTTAAAGATCAATGATCATCAATAAGAGAATCATCACTGTACATATGATAGATAATGTTAGAAATGCAGCCCAAATGAGCACAGAACACAAGCCTGAATGACTTACTGTCACTGTACTAATGTTAGTGAAAAATGTTAATGCCTAGTCTTAGCCATCACAAACAGAACAAAGAGATGCACTCTGTCTTCAAACATCTGTGGAAGTATGGCTATTGGCTATCCCAGAAATATTATACCTTCTTTTTTTCCCTTAAGATATGGGTTTATTTTAATGTCCCTTAGTCAAGCTGAATCATCCCACATAGTTACAGCACCTTTTTCTCCCTGTTCATCTTTTCTCTTTATCTGTTGTTTTTGTGTTTGTTTGGTGAAGTAACTCCCATGTTTCTATAAACAGAGAACTAATTTTTTTTAATGAACAGTGTACAAAGGTTAATTAAAACTTTTTCTTTTTCCTTCCATGCTGCACAGTTTGCAGGATCTTAGTTCCCAACCAGGGATAGAACACAGACCTGTGTCAGTGAAAGCACGGAGTCCTAACCACTGGACCACCAGGGAATTTCCTAATTAAAACTTCCTTTATCAGTATACCAGTCCTTAGTAAAATATAACCAAAATAAGAGTTTCAGATCTTGGGACTCTTATGTTTGTTACTGTTTCCAAGGACTCATCAAACGCCACCCAAAAACACAGGTGGCTCTATTTCTAAGTTCAGGAACTTCTTTACTTACAGAAGGTCCCGGACATTACCAAATTTCATTTCAGATTCTTAACATAATCAATATAAATATAGTCATAGTCAAGATATCAACATAGTCATAACTAAAAACATTCAGAATTTTACCTATATCTTAAAAAAGTT